>NC_136483.1:101595500-101728000 GCF_053919585.1 Euprymna scolopes | reverse complement strand
AATTTTGCCACAAATTGTATTTCATTACATAGATGTGCATAGTAACAACATTTTTTTGCCGAAAATTCCCGTTGCGTCTCCAGATTTCATCGGTGAAGAAAAAGGCCAAACAGAAATTTTGAAGGCCAAACTGCTTTAAAAAATAATATTTAATATATTCAACGATTTGACCTTTGAGAACTCTACCAAACTCCTCCTACAATTTTGGGTCTAAACAGTAAACACGTGATATTTTAGATATAGATTCCTTGGACATGGATCTAACTTATTAACTTTACTTGATCCCTAAACAATAAATGTTAAAAGGTCATAATAGGGGTCAAAGTTTTAAAAAATTGACCCTTTTTTTTTTCTCAGCATTAACCTCAAAACACCTGGGCAACGCCGGGCACCGATTGCTAGTGTGTATATATATATGTGTATATATATATGTGTATATATATATGTGTATATATATATGTGTATATATATGTGTATATATATGTGTATATATATATGTATATATATATGTATATATATATATGTGTATATATATATGTGTATATATATATGTGTATATATATATGTATATATATATGTATATGTGTATATATGTATATATATGTATATATATATATATAGGGTAGAATGATAAATTTGTCGCCATATACAATATATTACGATAGAAAAATACGAGCATGAAAAGTTATATGGTTAAACTTAAATATGGAAAAGTAAAGGACTAGTTGTTAAAACTGGAAAAGAAATGGACAAGATATTCTAGTAAAAAATATAAATTTATAACTTAAAATATTGCAGCATTAAGAATTTTTTAAAAGTTCAATTTATAACATTATATAATCAGTTCTTAAAGCTGCAATATCTTAAGTTATAAATTTATTACATTTTTTACTAGAATATCTTGTCCTTTACTTTTTCATGTTTAAGCTTAACCATATTATTTTTCATGCTCGCATTTTTCTATTGTAACCCATGATTTTTCCAGGCTTCCAGAAAATTTACTTGTTCTTTGTTTAATTTCAGTCTTATTTTTTGCCCCCATAAATATAACATACACATATGTAATAACAATGTATGGTACTCGTCTGCTTTCAATAAAATCCCCTTAATTATCTCCCGCTCATTCTGTGTTTCACTTGTTACTTCGCTTTTCACGAGAGTGGTGAATCAATACTTATCAAGGCCCAGGGGCCACTCGAGGATAAGAGTTAATGGGTATACATTAGTCATTTTGATTTTAGCGTAGTAAACATTAGTGGGAATTTTGTAACTTGGATTACTTGGGGGATGGTTCAATAAGAACTTGTTCACATTGGACTTGAAGACAATCAGATTGTAGTCAGCTGGAAAGCAGGCAAACGGAATGGAGTTCCACAGGCGAGCAGTTCTAAGAAAGAAGCCCTGTTCATGGAATCTACGTTTAGGTGTAGCCACAGATAAAGAGTGTAGGAAATTGTTGATAGTGGTTCTGACTAGACGAGTATTTTTCGTGAAAGTCTGGCGAGGCGGGGGGGCATAGATTGAAGTTCTTTTATTAAGTATGTGTTTTTTTTTGTTTTTTTTTTTTTTACTTTTTTGCATAATTTCATTCATTAAAACTAGCGACCTTTTGTGCCCCAGAATTTATTTTTCTACATCGTCACCACTATTCTCAATGCACTTTTGCCAGGAATTCAATGACGCACATTGCTTTCTTAGTCTCACACCATCAATATGTGCAAGAAAGAAGTGAAACTTCAGGTTATGAATGCATAAGTTCACTCCATCATAATAATGCAATCTGTAATCTCCTCTAATCTATTCAAGCTAAATAAAAAAAATTAGGAGGCTATATTTTTGTAAGGACCTTCACGTGTGTGTGTGTGTGTAAAGAATATAAAGAACTCATTCCATTTGTGATTTTTTTCCAAGGAATTCTGCCTTTTGGATCATTTTGGACCATTTGGAACTTACCTGTTGGATTGGAAATTTTTAATTCGACCGTGTTTGGATTTTACCATTCTTGGATTTTTTACCCTTCACCGGACTATCCATTCATGTGAAATCTTTTTATCATTTTTTCTTTTACCTCCTATTCCCCTTACCTCACCCTTTTTTTAGCCAAGTAAGATCTGTGACTTACTTGTAGTTTCATTAAATACTTTTACATGCAAAATCCGATCCCGCATTTTGCTAATTCCTGCCCTCTGATGAGAAGGAGAGTATTTATTCGAAACTCCGCGGATTAAGGACTATCCACTTATCTTGTGCTTCCTCTTTAAAATTAAATATGTTTTTAACTCTTTTTCAAGATGTCTTTTAACATGTTTTATTAATCATTTGTTCATTATTTATATATATATATATATATATATATATGGCATTTGTCTGTATAAGTTCGTTCCTTATGGACTCCGAAATGGTTGGGCCGATTTTTTTAAAACAATTTTCACGCTAATATACTTTTTGTCTGGAAGTGTTCTTTGATGGGTTTTGTATCAAAATGTTTCCGATATGTTTAAAAAAATCAATAATAAAAAAAAAATCCGATTAAAGAAGGAACAACCCAATTTTGACCGAAGTAAAGACTGATACAGCCTAAACTCGCAAGTGCATTTTCAAAGTTTTATCATAGCACAAGCAAAAGGACTCGGCGTATAAAACAAAGAGTAACTTCTTTGAAAATGCAGGTGCACGTTCGAAATGTATGTTTCTGTTTAGAGCACAATTGAAGCATGATACTTGATTTTTACGTTTTAAACTTTAATTCAAGCCATTATATATAAAATTTAATTTTATAAAATCAACAATAGGTTCTCTACAGTGCAATGTAGACTACAATGTATTGTGGACTAAGTAACTGCGGGGAGGCGTGTGAAGCTTTCTCTCAGTGCACTACGGTGAGTCCCCAACTAGAGCAGGCAATCAATCGATTTGATTAAAAAATGAATGATTTCACCGATTTCGATGACAATAAAAGTATTGGAAGTGTGATCTTCATCTAATCCCGGGCAACGTCAGGTTTCTCTGATGGTGTAATATATATATATATATATATATATATATATATATATATATATATATATATATATATATATATTAATGAATACAGATGATTGGTCTTTATTATAGAGATGAGGATACATTCCTCTTTTGAATTATCTTTTAAATTCTCCTTAATTTGGTGTCTGTAATTTTAAGAATGTGAATTCCTCATCAAATTATTTCAGAATAATTCTTCCATTATTTTTATTTTTTTCCTTGGAAATAAAGGATTGTAAAAGCAAGATTCTCAAGACTAGAAGACCCCCCCCCCCAAAAAAAAAAAGATGAAAAAAAAATCACTAATAGACTCAAGGAATTTAAGCAGGAATTTTTGCAAAACGGTAATGGCTGCACTTTATGGAATCCATTTACCCAAATCAACACTTCGATCTTCAGAAGATTACATTTATTTATAAATGTTTTCTGACTTATTTATTTGTATTAATTAATGTGCACATTGCTGGATTTATAATTTGCGAGTCTCTATTTACTTGCCTCCCCACGAGGGCAGATTTAGACACAAGGTCAGTTTCCAATGTGGGGGAAACTCTAAAAGTGGGTATTCTAGACCGAGATAAACTACTATCTTACCGACTGAGGACAGATATGATGAAGTGTAGTATCAGAACAGATACTACACTTTTGTGGGTCTTTAGAATAAAGTTGTGAAGTGCTTTAACAGTTTCGTTATGTTTTTTGTTTATGAATAGATGAGAGTGGTGCCTGTTAATAAATTGTTTTAATAATTACTTATATATTAAAGCCACTTTATCTGTGTGTGCGCGTGTTTGGTCCATATGGATTCTGAAACAGCTGGGCTGATTGTTAAAAAAAAAAATTTACAGAGATTTACTTTGTGTCTGGAAGTGTTCTTAAATAGGTTTTGTATCGAAACGCTTTTGACAACTATCGATAATCAAAAACATCTGATTAAAGAAAGAACAGTCCGATTTTGACCAAAGTTAACACCCTTATACAGCCTAACATCACAAGTGCATTTCAGAAGTTTTATTACCACATAAGCAGAAAGATTCAGCATATAAAATCAACAGTAGATTCTTTGATAAGACAGTCGCTTTTGAAATTAATGTTTTTGTTTAAAGCACAATTGAACCATGATACTTGACTTTTGCATTTTAAATTTTAATTCAAGCAATTATATGAAAATAATTGGGTTTGTATTACTGTACACATAGATTCGAAAAAGTTATCAAAAAACAAATATAGAACAAATAAATGTTATCAAAGGCAAGATAAGTTATTTTTCTACCAAAGTGGATATATTTTTCGTGTTTTTTTTTAATGTAACATGTTTATTCAGCTCGAAAAGCTGACAGTGTTTACCGATGTATTGAAAAATTCAAAATGGAGCCCGACTCTCTCTCGGAGAGGGTAAGTTTGGGAAAAGGTGTTATAAATAATAAATTAGACAAAATACTGTTAGAAATTCGCTCAATATATGTTACCGTGACATAAGTTGACATATATTCGGTTGTTTTTTTAATAGTATTTTGTCTAGTTTATTATTTATAAGATCTTTTCTCAAACTTACCGTGTTAAAGAGACAGTCGGGCGCCATTTTGAATTTTCCAATACATCTATAAACACTGCATTTTTCTCGAGCTGAATAAACATGTTACATTGAATAAAAACACAAAATATATATCCAGTTTTGTAGAAAAGTAACTTATCTTGCCTTTGATAACATTTATTTGTTTTTTGACAACTTTTTCGAATCTATGTGTACAGTAATACAAACCCAAATAATTTTATAAAATCAACAGTAAGTTCTTTACAGTGAAATGTAGACTACAATGTATTGTGCACCAAGTCACTGTGGGAAGGCATGTGTAGCTTCCTTCCGGTGCAACATGGTGGGCTCAGAACTAGAGCAGGCAATCAATCGATTTGATTGAAAAAGGGCTGATTTCAACAACAATGAAAATATTGGAAGTGCAGAATATTTATTGATCTTTACTCAACCCCAAACATTCATTAAGAGTATTAGGGTTAGTGTTAGGGTTAGTGTTAGGGTTAGTATTAGGGTTAGTATTAGGGTTAGTGTTAGTTTTGACAGATCTATTTGGTAGAGAGGATTTGCCATGCTCCCACATGGAATGGTTGGTATTCCTAAATGGTCGCCCATCTGGTACTGGCCAGGCTCAAAATTGCTTAACTTTGGTAATCTAACGAGAGCCGGTGTGTTCAAAGTGATTACTAGGGCTATGACAACAACATATTCTTATCATTGTTTTGACTCTCGAGTTTACATCCGACAGTTAGACACGGTTAATCAACCGAAAACCACATCATTCTATATAAAAGCATATAAGATATCGACAGATACACACTCGAGAGTCAAAACAATGAAAAGAATATTCTGTTGTACTAGCTTCTTCTTTTTTTTTATGTGGAGGTCACCACTTATCAAGGCCTGAAAGCCACTCGGGGATAAGGGTTATTGCGTGTACAGTAATCAATGGGATAGTATCGTAGTAATCACTAGTATTGGAGATTTGATAGAGTGTCTTACTTAAGGGGGCGGTTGGTCAGGAATTTGTTTATGTTGGACTTGAAGACATCCAAGTTGTAGTCAGGTGGGAAACAGGCAAACAGAAAAGAGTTCCACAGTCGTGCACTTCTAAGAAAGAAACTCTGCTCATGTAATCTATGTTTGAATTTAGGCACAGATAAAGAGTGGGGAAAATTAATGACAGTAGTTTCAGCTAGACGGGTGCTTTTTGTGAAAGATTGGCGAGGGGGGACGAGAGATTGGAGCTCAGACGAGCACTTGCCATGGAAATAACGATAAAACAAAGACAAGCTCGCAACATCTCTTCTGTGGGAGAGAGGCTGCAGGGAAGAGAAAAGGGAATCCCCTACTAAGCCACAAAGTCTATTTTGTACTCTGTCAAGGCAGGATAGGTTGCTTTTAGCAGCTCCTGCCCAGATATGGCAGCAGTACTCCATCCTTGGAGTACTTGGCATTTATACAGATAGAGAATTGCATCAGTAGTGAGATATCTTCTGGAGCGGTAGAAAGGATCCCACCATTTTCCCAGCGTCCTTGGCAACAGACCTGATGTACGTGTTCCATTTGAGATCAGGAGTAAAGGTCAACATTACGTCTTTTCTAATATCTATTATAAAAGATCCGTGTATATGGTTAGTTGAATACAAATTGATATTATACTGAGGGAAGGGGACTATGGATCCAGGCCTTTACCAAGAGTATTAGTGTATATATATTAGTTTTTTGTTTTTTTACAGGGAAGTGTCGTCATTCTCCCATATACAGTGCCTGGTCACCCATCTTTTACTGGCCAGGATCAAATCGCTTAACTTTGATAATCTAACGATAAACAGTGTGTCGACGTGATTATGTCAATATTAAGTATGAGCATTAAATAACCAGAAAAAGAGTTGAGTTGCCGCAAAAGAGCCAAACTATACCTAACGAAAGCGAAACCAACCTAAACCAAAGCTACTTTCTCAGCATTTACCCCCAGACTTGATTGCCGAGCCATTGTTATTACCCACAAGGTTAATTACAAAAACTGGCATCATTCGATGTCAAACCCAAATATTACCTCCCCTCCTCCTACCATACCAAGATTCTTAGAAGGTGCCGATCTTCCTGAAAACGGTACTTAGCTCTGCAACAGTAATCGAGAGGGGGGGGTGTTACCTGATATCCCCAGAGAAAACTGCTTGCAGGATGCTGAACAGCAATTTGGAATTCTGCTTTCTGAGACAAGGTTCTTCTTCATAGAAGATGAGGCTTTGTACAAAAGGACCCTAACCCAATCAGGAACGGCACCTGAGTTAAGGGGTTTTAGCAGACCCTCTTTTTCGGGATGTCTTCATGACACAGCAGTTCTTTGTGTGGGATTTATTTTTTAAAAAGAAAAACGCATTATCTATGCTTTTGATCGGTTCAGACATCTAAAGGATATATACATATACTTCCATATACATATATATCATATATAAATTATATATATGGGAAATCATCCAACACACTTAGGTAGGTACATGCTTGTTTTTTATTACTTTTTTTTAAATATATGTTCTTGTTTAATACTTGAAAAAAAAAAAAGAAAAGAGAAAACAAAACAAACAAGCGTTGATATCATTGTTATACGAAACCTTATCTTTGACTTATATTATATCTGGGACAATGAAAACTTTCTCTCCCACATACACACTTATTTATTTATTCTATTTTAGTTTTTTTCATTATTAATTTTGACTTTCATTAGATCCATAGAAAGTTGAAAAAAAAAAAAATGCAACCGCTATTATGAGTGTTTTTTTTTTTTCGATAAGTTTTTAAATAAATTTGCTACCAAAGTTTCTAACTTACTACCTAGCTCTACCTATGTATTGAGCACTGTTGAGTATATACTTAGTTTACGCATAAAATTATACTTTCGTATATCAATTTATGTGATTAAATGAAGTAGTCATATGTGTGTGTGTGTGTGTTTTTAAATAAATCAATACGTTAGTATAAGAGCACAATATATAATATGAAGATGATGTACCGATTAGCCATTCGTACCGACAGTTTTTGCAGCAATAAGTGTTTGGATAAATACCAATGTCCCAAGAAGCCACCGGTAAAAAAAAGAAGTTAATCAGTAAACAAGAATATGATATACATCTTATCCATGTCCTTTGTTGTTTAACAAGCGAAACAATCTCAAGATTTATTTGTTACTAAACTTATTATAACAATTATTATATATGTATTAAACTTATTACAATTATTATATATGTATTAAACTTATTACAATTATTATATATGTATTAAACTTATTACAATTATTATATATGTATTAAACTTATTACAATTATTATATATGTATTAAACTTATTACAATTATTATATATGTATTAAACTTATTATAACAATTATTATATATGTATTAAACTTATTATAACAATTATTATATATGTATTAAACTTATTATAACAATTATTATATATGTATTAAACTTATAACAGTTATTATATATGTATTAAACTTATTACAATTATTATATATGTATTAAACTTATTACAATTATTATATATGTATTAAACTTATTATAACAATTATTATATATGTATTAAACTTATTATAACAATTATTATATATGTATTATTTGGATTCTACAGACTACTTTTCTCACTTTGAGTGTCATTTTTACAACGTTACGGTCGAAGTAGGCCCCGACCTTCTTCAGGTGTATCTTGTCGAACTCGGGAATGTTTCTGTCGGACCCAGGAATGAGAAACGTAATTATTACATAATTTCTATTTTGCTATAATAATAGTAATTATTATTATATTCGTTACTATTTTCTATCGTTGTTATTTCTCTGTCTTTTTCGTCGTCTTTTTTTTTATTATTGACCCACAAGCAGCTTTCACACAGGTCATCAAAGATCTCTTCTTGAAAACAACCTGTGGTGTTCCCTGGAAGCTGAGTGACAACAAGTCTCCCCAGATTTCCAGTACTCTCCACCTCTTTTGATAACTTTTGAAAATGAATTTGCGTTATGGCACCAGCTGCTTACCATTGATTTCTCGCTGGCAGCAGCCATTGGTCTCCACTGGAGTTTAAGTGGCAATAAGCCTCCCCAAGGTCTCAGTTCTCTTCACACTTGTCCAGCAGAGGTCTGATCAGTGCTCTCTCCTCGGTCTTTCCATCCTCCTTGGTCCTTCTCGACTATTTGGCCTCCCTCTTTTTGGAGGGGGGCGGTGGTGGGGCAACGGGAGGAAAGAGAACTTATTGATATGCAGCTTCAATGTTCTTGATTCCGTGTAACCCGTCTTCATGTTTTGCCTTTGCAGCAGTTTGTCTGGCCCGCACGTATGGCTCATGTGTATTAGTTTCCGCATTCAAAGATTTTCATTGATATTTCAGCCGTTTTGATTATTGTTATTCGTTGTACCTTTCCAGCCATTCCTCTGATTCCAATTTCTCTCATTCTTTTTTCAAAGTTTTCGGAATTGTTCCTAGTGCTCCTATTTTATTATAGGTATCATGTTGATTGTTTTTTTGTTTTTTGTTTTTTTATTATCATACATATCCCTTTCAGCTCTCTGGCTAGCTCTGTGTATTTGCTTCGTTTGATATTCACCCTGTGGTCAGCTGGAATAGCAAAGTCTGTGATTTGACAGGATCTTTCTTTATTATTAATTATTACGACATCCTGTCTTTATTATTATTATTATTATTATTATTTCGGTCTATTTAAGAAATTAATATTTAAAAAATACAATAAATATTAACAGTCAAAAGTTATATAGTGTCTGTGTGAAAAATGCTAGGCAAGAAATAGCCAGTCACTATGCTTTTTTACCAACGTGTCTCCAAACTTAAATCTATGTAAGCTTCATTGCCTATAATAATATTTTTTGGTCCCCCGACAAAAGAAGGCCGGACCTGTAAATTCACCTTTGTCCATTTGTCTGTCCGCACTTTTCTCAATAACTACGCCTTGGAATTTTTGGAAATTTTGCACAAACATTAAATAATGAGTAAAAAAGTAACAGAACGGAGTTTCCGGCAAAACTCCGGTTACCCCCCCCCCCAGGGGTGCCTTTTGGGTTAAAATGACTAAAATTGACACTTTTGTGCTTATTAAAAACGTTGATACCTTGGATTTTTATAAAAATTTCTGAAAAGTTGTAGCTAATTGATTTCTATATAATTTTGTTTGTCTATACTTCGCAATAACTCTTTGGTGTGCCCCAGGGGCTCTTTTAGGGCTAATAAAAACATTCCATTTTTGGGACTATTTTACTGTATTTGTCCAAAATTTTCTGTGTATGTCAGTTCTGCATGGTGCTGAACGCAAATTTAAATATGTTAAGGCCTTGGGGACTTTTGGGGCTAAATGTGGGGGGGTAAATGATGAACTTATTCATTTCTTTTTTTTGTATGGCGCAGAACTCAAATTTACATATGTTAAGGCCTAAAACTGCACCGTTTGTTCATTTTTACAAGGATTTGACGTCGCCTGGGGCTAAATGGGGTGGGCAAATGCTGAACTTAGTCATTTCATTTTTTTATGCCTCATTCACTGTGCACTCACGAGGGACCATGCATGCTTCACTTGTTTTATATATATATATATATATATATATATATATATATATATATATATAAATGTGTGTGTTGTGTGATTTTCCTCTATTTGATTGACCATCATCATCATCATCATCATATCGTATGAGTCCAAAGCATTGTTAGCATTGGTTTCCCTTGTAGTCAGAATTCTTTCTTGAAAGACATTGAGGATTATGGGAGGGACAATGTGAAGGTTGCCAACATCCTAAGTGAAAGTGATTTCTGTAGAACAAATAAGAATCAGATTCGTCTTAAGCTGGAGTACTGCTGCTGAAGTATCAGGGGAGGTGCCATTGACCAGAGTACAGAATTGACTTCACAATCTAGTGGTGCATGGTCTCTTCTGATCTCTACAGTTCCTTTATCACATAAAAAAGAGCTATTATTAGTCTTTCTTTATGCTATCATTATTTTAATGGAGGGTGCTTGACTGGTTCCTCATTGCAAGTCATTCACAGCAAGTATTCGTCTTCCTACCACAACTGCAAAGAACTTTACATTCTTCGTCTGTGTGTCTAACATCAGATGTAATTTCCATGAACAGAGTTTCTTTCCAAGAAATACATTAACATGGGATTGCTTCCCTGCAGACTATAACATGGTTGTCTTCAAATCCGCAGTAAACAATTACTTGTTATAAACCGTCCTCATAGGTAATCAGATTTTCAACCCTCTTATAATATTCTTCATCATCTAACTGAAAATCCATTAATTTTTTTTAATCCTTATTGGGTCGCTTTTTGCTTTGGTAAGGGGTGTATATGTGTATCTATCTATTTATCTATCTATACTTATATATAGTCTTATTTGTAGTATTCCGAATTTTACTGGGTTGATATAATTCAGTAATCGTTCATATACCAATAATTTTTAAGCCAAAAAGAGATGAGAGAGAGCGCGTTAAGAAGCGATGAAAAGGAATCAAGTAAAGGGCTCGATGGCGAGTGTAAGAGCTGAAAATATTTAAATAACTATATATACATATTCCAAAGATGAACCAGCAGTTTCATTGTATTGAATCAGCCATCTGTGGCTGATATGAAATCAATACAACTCATCAGCATCGTTGAAAAAGCAAATATATGTATGTACATAAACAGGAGAAGATAAACATACTTTTATAAGAATGTTTATCTCCTTCCCACGGCAGAAAGATATGATACAAGTGTCAGGGAAAGTGGGATTTGAAAAGCCAACACCGTAGAAGAAGAGCACTGGTCTGCAAAAAATGCCAGTAGGGACGCCTTAGGCGATTAGCAATAAACTAACCCCTTCTTAAAGGATGATAAGGAAAAGTCTGGGATAATGGACCTCCTAGAACTGTACAGAACTATATGGATGATACGTTATCCAACAAAGAAAAATTCATCTCAACAATGGCTTAGACTCTGGTTGCTTTGGGATCAAGGGAAAACTCCCGGATGTACTTGCATATATGTATCAGCACTCATTATAAACTCTGACACAATTAAACAATGTAATGGTTTCTACAATTTCTCTCCTTTAATTAACAAAATAATACTAACCAAATAAAACTAAAATTTAGACGCAGGTTAGTTATTTTTATACCATATTGCCAACAAAACTTTGATATAAAAATAAAATGAATTCCAATCATGAATCGATCACACATTTGGAATTTTATCGTCTTATTAAAAAAAAAAAAAAAAAAAAAAATTCCATGTCATCATGCATTTTCGAATTTCAACTTCTGTGTTTTTTATTTATTTATTTTATTTTATTATTATAATTTTTTTTTTTTTTCAAATCAATGATCTTGAGAAAAAGTCTCTGAACAATAAAGACGACACGTTGGTGAATGTAGAAACAATTTACAGTTTTCCTTATTTCATTTTTTTTCATTTTCTTTTTTTCTTTTTTTTCATTTTTCTTTTTTCATTTTCATTTTTTTTTCATTTTTTTTTCATTTTTTTTTTCATTTTTTTTCTTTTTTTCATTTTTCTTTTTTCATTTTCATTTTTTTTTTTTCATTTTTTCATTTTTCATACATGTACCTACATATGCATGCTTATATGCGAATATATTTATATATACATACGGCATAATCACGTTGACATACAGGTTCTCGTCAAATCACTGAAGTTAAGCAACATTGAGTCTGGCTAGTACCAGACGGGTGATCATTTGGGAATTCTAGGTACTGTATGTGCTCTCTGCTTATATCGGCATTGTTTCCAGTCGTTCTGAACTTCCACTTGTCACTGGTATTTAACAGTTCTGACTCAGGAGAAGTGTAGTTAGAGATTGCACAACTCTTGCCACAAAAATTTAATGTGCAGACACCCTTAGAGTGAGTATCCATAGTCTGTAAAGACTGGAGGAAGCTACCATATATATGTGTGTATACATGTATATATATTTACACATAAAATGGGTGTTTGTTTTATATTAGGAAAGAAACTTTGCTGTATGCTTGGGTATCCACTTCGCAGGCACTCTTGCAGTCGGTGGATGTTGTAAGAGCCGCACCAAATATGACCTTGACCTTGAAAAATGGTGTGCACCATTCCTAGGTCGGAAACCATCATGTCAGGTTTGGTCAAGATCGGTCCAGTGATGTAGGGTTGTAGGAAAGTAGATATACATAGGCTATAATCTTGACTTTTGACCTTTGACCTTTATCTTGGAAAATTGTGTGCATTATGCCTAGGTGGGGGACCATCATCATGCCACGTTTGGTCATGATCGGTCCAGTGATGTGGGCCGTAGGATAGTTGTACTAAAATACACGCACATGAACACTTATATATATATATACTAACAATTCAGTCTGGCTTTATGTGCATATGTGTGTATATATATATATATATATATAAGTTTTACTAATGTCCAGGTAACTTACGTCTAAAATTTCAAGTGTTTAGACCCAAAATTGGCGGAGGCGTTTGGTAGAGTCTGCAATGATCAACTTTTTCAACTTTGACCTCTTGGCAGCTAAATTTTCGTTCAAAATCTAATTAAAAAGCTTGCATGTCTGAATACCATTTATGTAAAATTTTAAATGTTTAGACCTAAAATTGGCTGAATAGTTTGCTAGAGACCGCAAGGGTCAAATCTTTTTAACTTTGACCTCTTGGCAACCAAATTTTCGGCCAAAATCTGATTAAAAAGATTGCTCCTTGTCTGAATACACTTTATGTAAAATTTCAAATGTTTAGAGCAAAAATTGACTAAGTAATTTGGTAGAGATCGCAGAGGTCAAATTTTTTTAAAACTTTGACACCAATTTTGACCCCTTAACATTTATTGTTTCGGGCTCAAAAATTAATAAGTTTAATCTATGTCCAAGTAACCTACATCTAAAATTTCAAGTGTTTAGACCCAAAATTGGCGGAGGAATTTGGTGCAGTTTTCAAAGGTCAAACTGTTGAACTTGGGCCCCTTGACAGCCAAATTTCTGGCCGAAAACCGATTAAAAAGATGTTCCCAAATCTCAACACCTCTGGTGTCAAATCTCGAATTTGTAGACTGAAAATTAACAGTGTAGTTTGTTAGGGAAATGTACACACAGACAGACAATTATATATAGAGAGAGAGAAAGAGAGAAGAGATGGTATACCAGAGTAATCTTTATCTTATTATTATTATTATCATCATCATCATCATCATCATTTATCTTCTGCAAATTACATAACAGCATCTCTTTTTACCTGCATTCTTGAACATGAATGCTTATTAATATGCAAGAGATGATGAAGATAGAAATCGATGCAGGTAAATAAATATCTTTCCTTTCATACTATCCTACCGTATTATATACTAATGACACGCTGGTGATTTTCTTTGCACACACCCACACATATGTGTATATGTGTAATACACGTGTAATGTGTGTGTGTGTGTGTGTAATATAGATAGATATAGAAAGATTATATATATATATATATATATATATATATATATGAGAGAGAGAGAGCGAAATATGTGTATATGCTTTCTACTTGTTCATCGACCAACCTTTTCAAGGTAAAACTTAATGTTGCGCGAAGTTATGATTTGAAACAAATGAACAGTAAAATAAAATCTTGGTCACTGAAATTCAGCCTAAAATTTCCTTCCGTCTGTGTGTGTGTGTGTATATATATATATATATATATATATATATATATATATATATATATATGGCACCTTCTCATTGGCTATACCTCCTTCTCCTCCTCCTCTACCTTCCTTCCTTTTCCATTCCCCTTTTCCCCGTGCATCCTCATACTTTCACTACACCGATGAAGACTGAAGGATCGGTCGAAAATTATGTACTTATAAAAAAAGTTTAAAAAAATTATTTTCACAATATTATTTTGTATTCCTGCACATCACCAATTGAAAACGAATAAAGAAATTTTATAAGCTTTTATACTTTTCGTATTCTTTTTTATTCATATATATATATATATATATATATATATATATATATATAACTACTTCATTTACTCACATAAAATTAATATACGAAAGTATAGATTTATGCGTAAACTTTAAGTATTTACTTCAAAAGTGCTCAATACGTAGGTAGAGCTAGTTAGTAAGTTATAAAATGTATATGGCGATTAAGCTACACTGAATATTCCGCGTTTCATCCACTCTAGGATTCTTCAGGCGTGGATGAAACGCGGAATATTCAGTGTAGCTTAATCGCTATATACATTTTATAAATTACTAACTAGCTCTACCTACATATTGAGCACTTTTGAAGTAAATACTTAAAGTTTACGCATAAATCTATACTTTCGTATATTAATTTTATGTGAGTAAATTAAGTAGTTATATATATATATATATATATATATATATATATATATATATATATAGGCGCCTATAAATATTTTGGTATTAATATTCGTATCAAAACCCCTTTTTTCTATTTAAAACAAAAAATACGCCTTTGTTATAAAATATATATGGAATTGCAATCATCTGTAAAAGATCTAACTAATTTGCATATTCTTTAAACATTCATTTTGATTAATTCCCTATTAGTTTTTTCGGTTTTCTTATGGGATGATCATCTTTAGTTAACTATTACGTGTAATTATATTTATGCAGATATTTTATATGATTTATAGTTGCGTAATATTTGCGTAAAAAAGGTTATAGTAAACACAAGCCTCTTTCTATATATATATATATATATGCATAGATATTTGTTTTAAAAGTTTTGTCTATCAAACTCCTCTGTTAGTTTTTGGTTTTAATATATGGTGTTTTCGAACCATGCAAAACTTTATAATTGGGTTATAGCCGGCGAAAATCGGTTCAAAAGTGTGAAAATTAAAAGAAAAAAAAAAATGAAATTTGCCAGGTTATGGTTGAACGACCGTATTACGAATATGCATGCATAACGTAATAGCTATTGGTTCATATTGTCCCATTGACTACTGTACACACTTTAATCCTTACCCTCGAGTGGCCTCTGGACCTTGATAAGTGGTGACTCCTATGTAAAAAAAAATTGTGTTTCTTTGTTCTTATGTACAATAAATACGTTTTTATTTTTATTTAAACTCTGAATTTTTTATTTATTTTTATTTTTTTTAAATATATGTGGCATATTTAATCCCCTTAGACTCAAACATGTAACAATATATATATATATATATATATATATATATATAAAAGAAAAGATTCCAGCAGAGTGCTCTATTATAAGGAAAACATTCCGAAAATAAGAGCATAGTATTTATATTTTCTATTTACGGAATGAAAATAAGGGACCGTTATATATATATATATATATATATATATATATATATATATATATATATATATATATATATATATATATAATAAAAGTAAGGTATGTGTATATGTTTCCATGTACAGGATTCCATCTTTAATTTACTAATCATTATGAACAGTGAAACACAAATTGCTAGACGTAAGAGTGAGAAATGATATGAGGAATACGCAATGTAAGTTGCAAATACAGGCTTAGATTTGATTACATCAAAGGACGGTATAGGGAGATGTGTGCAGAACAGACAGTCTGTCGGTATGGTCACCTTGAAAGAATGCATTAAAGTTGGGTTTGTAGATATAGCACAGTTGCACTAGCGGAGTCAGTTGTCAGGGAAAGGCAAAAAAAAAAAAAAAAATGTTCCGTTTTCCCACTTTCCGCCTGACTGGTCCTCTTCAAGTCCAACGTAAACAAGTTCTTGATGAGCCGTCCCCAAAAGTAATCCAATTTACCAAATTTCCACTACCAACAATTACTATGATATTTTCACATTAACTACTGTACACTCATTAACCCTTATCCTTGAGTGGTCTCTGGGTCTTGATAAATCGTAACTTCTTTGTGTAAAAAAAAAAAAAAAAAAAAAAAAAAAAGGATAAATATGAGAGAAAGAGGGGGAAATCAAGACCCGGTCAGAAATAGGTTAGTTTGTAAGTTAATTTCTGAAAGCTGTTGAACACATGCCAGCATGTAAACTGATGATGTGGTGGAGGCGGAGGAGAATGGTGGTGGTGTGGTGCTGTAAGCAAACACTTTATTCCGGTGTATAAATACATTGCTGGAAGCTGTCCAATTGGGTTAAGTTATAAATTAAATAGTTTTAATATATATATTTTTTTATGCAAATCACTCCAGAGAAGACATGAAGCCATTTGATGTAAGTAGCTAAAAAAAAAGAAAGAAAATACCACTTCAAGGTCAAAAACTAGCCAATGATAAGTGTTAGATGATTAGATTCCAAACCTAAAACATTAATTTTCGTCCTTTGTCAGAAACATCGCTCATAGAATGTGAGAACTAAAGGAAAAAATAAGGGAAGTGACAGGATCCACTTTCTATTATCCGCATAACACATCAAAAGTGAACAAATAACTTTTCATAGAAAATAATTCATGCAAGTTTGCAAATTTGAAAGACTGATGGTGATTTAAAAAAAAATGTCTGTTTTTATTCTACAAGGCAGGAACCTCAGTTGATTTTAACTTCCATATGCAATCAACGGCTTGTAATTGTGAAGTTTACCAAAAAATAATAATCTGTCCATGTTATTCACCCTGTTGCCTATAATATATATTCCCAAATTCATAATAAGTTTAATAGTTTAGGATTTTCCCAAGTGCATATATATCATTGATGATTCTTTATATTGGTATACACCTTACTAAAGTCTAATCGTCACAGCTGATAAATTTTAAATATGCAATTTAGATATGAGGGCACTTTATAGAAACGATGTGTAATAAAATTCTGTTTGAAACTTGGGGAAAAATGCCACAGAAACGTATGGAATGTTTCAGAGTGCTTTTGGACCATCTTGCATGAACCGAGCATCAGTTTTTGAGTGGCATAAGAGATTCAAGGAAGGTAGGGAATCTGTGAGGGACGATAAGAATTGTGGGAGGAGTAAGGAAGTCAGAACACCAGAGTTGATTGGCCAAATAAAGAATTTCATGTATAAGGACGATCATGTGTCTATAGAGACAGTAAGTGCACAATTTGATGTCAGTGTGGGAACTGTACATACAATTATTTGCGAGGAACTGAAGATGCGACAGATTTGCACAAATGTACTAGTTCTCAATTCTATCCTTGTCTCAGATTATTTGACGAAGGTGGACATCAAGACAGTTCTTCACTCTTCTTATAATTCTCAGTCTCCCTTTAGTATGTATTGCTCCCTGTGACATTTGGATATTCCCTAAGCTCGAAGAAAACCTCATTATAAGACAATTGAGAAGATGAAAGCGGCTGTGATGAGGGTCATCAACACGCTCACACAAAAGGACTTCTACGGGGCTTTCGAAGGAGAACAGTTTCATGTGTGTACTATCAATAAACGTGCCCATGTGGAAAAGGTCTGGAAACTTATTAAAGTCACCGAGTATATACTTAACTTTATTGAGAAATACATCAAGCAAAAAGGTAAAGAAAAAAACTTTTTTTTTTTTTTTTTCAAATCAAGATAATTACAACAATTAAAAACTGAAGCAATACTTCCAGAGTGATCATTTTGCTTTCCTGCCAAAATGACTAAAATCCACAAGGACCTGTGACGAAACTGATAAGGTACTATGCCACATTCAATTTTTAGTGACACTTTTCTGGGGGTTGAAATTTCAATATTCAGTGCAGACGATACTCAGAATACAATTGCAAATTATTTAAGATTTCTACCCATTCATGGCTGACGGAACGAGAGCATGCTATCCCTGCGGAGTAAATAAAGCGTTCCATTTGGAATGTCCTACAGATTCCCGAGTTTCACGTCAAACAAAGAATGGTAGTCATTGTGAATATTTATTTTTTGTCAAAGCCTTGCAGATGACGATATAAAATCATAAAAAAACAAACAAACAAACAAACAAAAAAAAAAACATGTAAAAACAATTCCAAAACTGCAAAGTTATGCCGATCGTGGACTAAAATTTTCTTGCGTTTGGTAAAAGTTACTTGTTGTAATTCATATTATTTAGATTATTCGGACTACTGTTATCATCTTGAATGTTATTTTAATGTTTCGGTCGATGTGATCTCAGATTTTTTCAGGTGCGTCTTCTCGCAAGGACCCGTGGTGTAGTGGATAAAGTATTTGGTAAAATTCAGTTGTAAGTTATACTCTTCTGAAGGTTCAGTCATTTGTGCGGTTGATATTAAGAATACAATTTCGCATTACTAAGGACTTCTACCCGATCGTGGCTGACAGAACAAGAGCATGCTATCCCTGTGAATTAAATAAAGGCTCCATTTGATATTCCGTGCAGATTCTCGAGTCCGGCAAAAAAAATTTCCCGAGTTCAACAAAATACACCTGAAGAACGGTGGAGATTACGCCGGCCGAAACGTTGTGAAAATAACACTGAAAATGAGAACAGTAATCTGAATTAATCAAAACAATACGAATGACTAAAATTTCTTTTATTGTTTTAGAAGTTTATAACATTTATAATTGTGTTCATGGGAACGAAAGCAAAGAACGAAAGAACAAATCTGGTTATTAAATTAAGATAATTATAATCACAACAATTTAAAATCTGAATCAAGATTTCTAAAACGGCCATTTTTTTCTTTAAAATGCATTGAAACGAATCACAAAGCGATGTTTTTTTTTTTTACCCCTACCTCCACCTCACACCGCCAAAAAGATCGATTTGTATTTTTTCTTTTATTTTTCCGACTTGGACGGATATTTAGGATATTTGTTAAATGATGCCAACTTTGGATCAAGGATGGTTTCTGTCGACAGAAGTCATTTGCTCGGATTATGTTTCATGAGTCATCCGATATACAATTCTCAATTGTTTCTTTCTTGTCATTTAATAATCTGCGATTTAATATTGCAATTAATTTCATCAGTCTGTGGAATACAATTTCTTGAGGTTTTGTTTGTTCATGTTTTTTCTTGCTTTTCTGTTTTGTCTTTTTTGTAATTTTTTTTTTTTGTTTTTTTTTTTTAATCTCATTAAGATTTTCTCTTTTTATTTGCCTGTTCCATTTTTTTAATATAGCTGTGTCTGTTTATTTTATCTCTCTCTCCCTCTCTCTCTCCAACACACGCTCTCTCTCTCTCCCTCTCTCTCATACACACACGCTCTCTCTCCCTCATGCACACACGCTCTCTCTCCCTCTCTCTCTCATACACACACACGCTCTCTCTCCCTCTCTCTCTCTCTCTCTCTCTCTTTGCCAGCTCGATCTTAGATATTTAATTGACCGAACTCTCTCTTTCCATTATTTTATCTTTCTTTCATCTCTCTCTCTCGCTGCTGCTTTCCGTCCCTTTTTTTTTTTACAAGTTACCGCTTATCGTGGCCCAGAAACCATTTGAGTAAAAGAGTTCATGAGTGAACACTGATAAACAGTAATGGTGGAAATTGCGCAGAAATTTACGAGGACGTCTCAACAAAAATTTCTTTGCGTTGGACATGACAACCATGTTATATTCAGCTGAGAAGCAGCCCCTTTGTATTGTGTTCCACAGACGAGTAGCTCTAAGAGATAACCTTCAGTCATGTAATTTTCGTTCAGTTTTAGAATCGGATAGAGAGAAAGGAAAATTATTGGTAGTGGTTGTAGCTAGACGTGTGTTTGCCGTGAATGTTTTACTGGGGTGGGTGGGAATAGATTGTAGCTCAGCCGAGCACCAGCCATGAAAAAAAATGATAGAGCAGAGATAGTCGATATGTCTCTTCTTTGAGAAAGAGGTAGCAGGTAGAAGACCCTCCCACCACTGGATTTCGAAGCCAGTTTTTTGCCCTGTCAAGTCGGTGAACAGCTTCTTCTCTACACATGTGGCAACAATATTCCATTTTAGGACGTATATGGCTTTTGTATGAGTAGAGGATTGGGTTGGGAGTGAAATATCTGGATATTTTTTCTCTATTTTTCTCAACCTCTCTTACTATTTTCTTTCTCCGAGTATTTTTTTTCTATCGCTTTTCTCACCCCCATTTCTTTTGTTTTCTCTTTTAATTTTCCCATTTATTTCTCTTACTCTCTCGCCTTATTTTTCCCCCCTTTATTCCATCTTTTTTACTTTTCACCTCTGTCTGTTTATCCCTCTCTATTGCTTTCACGTACCCCTCTCTCGCTATCAACTTCCTTTTAACCAACGATGCACGCGTCCCTATTCTCCCTCTGTCTGATGCCATTCATCTTTGAGATTCATCAGATGATGCACCGACTCGAAATAACTTGTATCGTTTCTGTTCTTCACAAAAAAAATAAACAAAACCATAAATCAACATCGCATCTCCATACAAAACGTTTTTAATGTGTGTGTGCGCACATGTACATATGAATGTGTATATGTATGTACATATACGAGGTGCCTTCAATAAGTTCCAGACGTTTTGACACTTTTATTGATAGTACACACATGAAACTTTAGTTCCCCCTCCGAAGTAATCTCCTCCGGCTGCAATGCACTTGTTGTACCATTCCAACAACTTCTGGAAGGCTCCATGAATGTCCTTTTGTGTAAGCGTATCAATGACCCTCGTCACAGCCTCTTTCATCTCCTCAATTGTCTCATAACGACAGCTTCTAAGGTCTTTTCTTGAGCTTAGGGAATAACCAAAAGCAAGGTCTGGACTATAGGGAGGCTGAGGAACTGTCTTGATGCCCATTTTGGTCAAATAGTCTGTGATAAGGATGGAGTTGTGGGCAAGTGCATTGTCCTGATGGAAATGCCACTGAACCGATTTAAAGAGTGCTTGCCTCTTCTGACAGAATCTCTCCTTGAACTCCTTTTAAACCTCAACATAGTATTCTCTGTTGATTGTCGAGTGGAAATCCAATGCATGTAGATGATGCTCGTCCGGTCAAAAAAGGGACCATCATAAATTTCTGGGTGAATTTGCTATGTTTGTCCTGCTTGGGTCTGGGAGAGCCAGCATGCTTCCAATGGGAACTCTGTCTCATGGTCTTTGGGTCAGTTGTAGATCCAACTTTCATTGCAGATCACCAGAGCATCAAGAACTGCGGGATCTGAATTGATCAACTCGACTATCTCCCGGCTGTCATGGCATCTTTCTTTCTGATCTTCTTTAAGCACCCTTGAGACAAACCTCACACAAATCTTCTGTAACTTCAGTTCCTTGTAAATAATTGTGTGTACAATTCCCACACTGACATCAAACTGTGCACTTATTGTCTTTATAAACACATGATGGTCCTTATCCATGAAATTCTTTATTTGGCTAATCAATTCTGGTGTTCTGACTTCTTTGAATCTCTTATGCCACTCAAAAATTGATGCTCGATTCATGCAAGATTGTCCAAAAGCAGTCTGAAGCATTCCATATGCTTCCGTGGCATTTCTTTTCGAAGTCTAATCCAGATTTTTATTGCATATCGTTTTTCTAAAGCATAGTAGGCTTTAGTAAGGTGTATTCGAATTCCTGCTGTAGATGTTCATTTGAAACTAAAATAAAAAAAAAATTGGCCAGTCATCTTATGAGATGTATAACAATAACATACTGAATTTTCAAGAGTCTACAACAACTTAAAATGCCTATATAAGAAGTCTGGAAATTTATTTAAGGCACCTTATACACCTTATATATGGTGATGTATAGCTTAAGCATTGTTGACTGGCCACAGAGAGACATTAACAGGCTAGACACTAAAGCAAGAAAAATGTTAACATTATACCGAGTAATAGCAAGAGGAGCAGAAGGTATGAGTTTGTCAGAGATTGACCCTCAACACCTAGTCACTATTGTGAGCAATATCTGATAAGCTCCCAGAATCCAAAACTTAAAATGGTCTATAAACACCAATAAAAGAAGCCCGGTAGAACTACCTCCATCACAAAACTGGCCAAACATTTTGCACAAGATTGTCTTACAAATGAGACAGAAATCGAATACAGGCCTGCAACGGAAATAGCCCCAAAGAGTTGGCAAAAGTACGCTAAGACCTTCCATTGCAGAAAAAAACTGGAAGAATGGGCCAACTAACAATGTACCAACTATTTCCTGGATGAACTATCACAGGAATATATCGATAAAGAAGACTCTGTAGACTGGCTGAAAAAAGGATCTTTTCACTGTGATCAGGAGAGAATGATAATGGCCGCTCAAGATCAAGGCTTGATGACGAATGGAGTGTGTAAATATCTGCACTGGAAAATCTGTAAAAACCTGAATATCCCATGTAATAGTAAATCTTCGGAACATGTTTACCGGAAAGAACAGTTGGAAATAAGTCATGCACCATTCACTATGACTGCGAAATTCCTAGAGTTACATACCGAGAA
Source organism: Euprymna scolopes (assembly GCF_053919585.1). Lineage (NCBI taxonomy): Eukaryota > Metazoa > Mollusca > Cephalopoda > Sepiida > Sepiolidae > Euprymna > Euprymna scolopes. The sequence goes on along the minus strand of NC_136483.1, from coordinate 101,705,119 downwards.
AACAGGGCTATTAAACCTGACATAATGACATGGGTCAAGAGAAAGAAAGTAGCAACTTTAGTGGAAGTTAGCCTCCCTAATGCGCTGGCCTTAACAGAACGGAGAGGGAAATAGATAACAAAATACCAAGGACTTCTGTATGACATGAAAAGAAACTGGAATCTTAGGAAGATATCCATCATTCCAGTCATTATTGGAGCAACCGGGCCAATGAAAAAGAATTTAAAAAACGAATATACCCGGTGAACCAAGTGCAAGAAAAATACAAACAATTGCACTTAAAGGGACGGTTAGAATCCTAAAAAATATCTCTCGGTTGGAGTAACTAAACTAATGGGAGAATGTTTGGCGTCTGGTGGAATGCTCCATCCCCAGCAAAAACAAAGTGATAAGAAAATTAAAACAAAGTGAAATAAATATATATAATATCTTGATTGCAGAAATTCCCCTCTGTACCAAAGTACCGTAGGTTTGCAATAACAGATGCCACATACAAATTCAATACATCTACCCCAACAGTTACCATCTTATATAGCTTACGGCCACCATTTCTGCCACATTCATTCGTGATAATAAAATGCTACATTACAACCGATGAACAACACCATCACAACGGCCACATTTACAGAGGAAGGAGTCCATATTTTCCTCCCTAATTATTAAGTCCTAACACCGCTACCAGTTGAGACTGGGACTAATTCTACATTTTCCTACGCTACTGTGATTAAACCACCATTAACTCGTTATCAGCTACATAGACATAACATAATCTTACACATTTCCACTCCAAAACTAATAAATTCTCCACTAGCAAAAGCCACCCACTCTGATTGGCTGCTATAAGCCTATTCCCTTATTCCAGAATGGAAATATTCTACATAAACGAACGCTTACCTTGCATTAAAACATGACATCGCTTTGCAACATCTTCTTTCCCCAAATGATGCTTATGATCCAAAAACCGCATCTACCATCTACCGTTGTTAAATACATGGGGGGGGGATATTACATGTATATACACATTCCTACATTGCCACTTCTCCGGATAACTATATATACATTCATACATACATGTTGAGTATATTTACGTTTTTTTTTATTATTACTGTTTTCCTTTTTTCCCTGTAGTTTGTTTACACCCTCATACCAGTCTAATTTTGCTACAGTTTACTTTTTATTCAGAAACATTACTACAGTTTTAGCAATTCTTGTGTTATCTCTACGACTGTTACAATAGACTATTATTTTCATCCTTTTGACTCTCAAGTATATATCCGACGCAGTCAATCAACCGAGAACCACATCATTCTATAAAAAAAAAAACATAAGATATTAACGGATATATACTCAAGAGGCAAAACAATGAAAAGAATATGCTGTTGTCACAGCCCTAGTTATCACGATACAAAAACAAATAACACCCTATTTGTACTGTTATCGATTATTACCTTATATTAGATAACATAATTTATCACATTATTATGTTCGTATTGAAACTAAATTATTTTATTAAAGCAGTTCTTTTATTACTGGATAATACAAGACATTATTTTTTTTTTCTAATTTAAATAAGTCATTGTTTGCGGTTTCGTGATAGCACAATGAGCCTTAAAATATTTTATTTGGGATGATTAAAATACTTATTATTTGATACGCCAGAAAGTATTTCTTCTGTATACATATATGATTTGCTTTTGCGTGTCTTCACTCTGTCACCCTGTTCTGTTCATATGCGTTACATAATCAACCGTATCCACTTCCGGTAGCTTTATATATATATATATATATATATATATATATATATATATATATATATATATATATATATATATATATATATATATATATGTATAATATTATTGTTATTATTTAAGGGTAAACAGTTACATATCTTGTTTACCCTCCAATAATAATAAAAAAATATTTTGCTCTTTTTATTGAGCACTATTTAACAACCTCGATATATATATATATATATATATATATATATATATATATATATATATATATATATATATATATATATATATCCCATGTCTGTACGGCAGTCGTAATCATTTGTTTCGGTGAATCATTGTCAAATAGGTAGATAACATTGCTTATTGGGTTATGTCCAAGATCAGTGCTCGAAAAAAAAAAAAATTACCGAAACAAATAATTACGACTGCCGTACAGACATGGGAAATACCTCTCTCTCTCTCTCTCTCTCTCTCTCTCTCTATATATATATATATATATATATATATATATATATATATATATATATATATATATTTATATTTTAATTTCTTCGGTAACTATTTCATAAATTTATTATTTTATACCTTTAAGTTTTGCATTATTTTTTTTTTTATATTTGCATTACTGAGATCTGTCATTTCATTAAATACGGTCGACTAGACCTGAACATCAATACTTCAGCATTATTTTTTCCTAAAAATAAATGTGTAAAAATAAACCTATATATCAAAATATAATCTTAAAGTATCGAACTTTATTTGCAATTTTTAAAAATAATATTGTGGTATTATTGAATTAGTTTGGAATTATTTGGGGGAAAAGTAAATTGTATAATTTTTTATTCAATTATTTGGGCCATTATTGTCATCTGAGGATAATAGTCCAAATAATTAAATAAAAAAATTATAATATTGTGGTACTTATGCAGTTTTCTTACCGAACTGATATAATTGCGTTATTACTTCACAAGCCATTCTTTCCCGGGGTGGTGTGTTATAACTATTCTGTGATTCCACATAACAATTTAATTTAAAAAAAAAAAAAAAAAAAGATATCGTAAAACTTGATTTTAACATGAAAAACCTACTTATAAATAGCGCGGTACCAAAAATACATAAGCACCTAAATGTTATTTTATTTATTCATTTATTTTTTTTTGGTTTTGGTTTTTCAAAGACATTTTCATTTAAACATTTCTGGAATATAGTTTTAGGGTGCTTATGTACTTTTATGTATGTATTTTTAATAGTTTTTTTTTTCAGGTTACATTCAAGTTTCACGATATCTTCTTTTTTTTAATTTTTATGTGGAAGCACAGAAAACTTACAAAACACCCTCCCATATCCATGTTAAGAATGGCTTTCGAAATAATCGTTTTTATTTCAGCGTGGTAAATACATAAGTATCAATGTTGTTATAAATAACAAATTAATATTTTGCCACCACATAAACTTAACTAAATAGGATTAACTGTGATTCAAACAATGTTTTATAAAAAAGTAATCAAATTGAAAAAAACTATCGAAAAAAAAAATTATTTTTGTTTCTAAAAAATTGAAAATTTGCGGCGACCAGTTGGCACAAACTTTTCGAAAAGGGCGAGTTATCGACCCCTGTTGTTTGGCTGACAAACGACCTCTATCGACAGTTCTTGAAACTAAAATACACACATTCGTCCCATGTTTCTGATCTGCAGAAGTGCCACATATTTATTTGATTAAAAATAAAACAGTTTTCCTGCTCCTTTCTTTGTTGGTTTATTCTTTAAAAAGTTTCCTTTACATTTTTTCAAAACGAATTATTATTGATAATACACTATATGTACATACCAAAATGAAATCAGCTAAAAAAAATGTTGTATGATACAAACCCTCATGCTTCACGCGTGTAAACCTAAGGTATCCACAATTATTGAGAGCATAAACATAAGAAACAGACATTTTGCTTATTTTGTGTATGTATTACACCGACAAACTGAGCCACAGCAACGCGTGGCCGGGTACAACTAATCATATAATGATTAGATCATTCTGACAGACGTTAAAAAAACATTTAAAAAGTAAATGTTTAGATTTCAACAGTATTTCTCGCGCTTAATGGTGGCCGAATGGATTAGGTCCTTTCTAATGAAGCCAGAGCTGGCTTCTGTTGCCGGGTTCGAATCTATCGATCGGCGTTAATCGTGACACCCTGCACTGAGGATTCCCGAAAGGATGAAACACCAGTGTCTGTAGATATTTAATAATTATTGTAGTAAATACTTATGTCAACTCTTTAAGAAACTCGTTTCTTATCATTGAGCACTTTCAGAAAGGATGAAACGCTAGTGTCTGTAGGTATTTAATAATTATTATAGTAAATAATTATATATATGTGTGTGTATGAATATATCTATCTATGTATGTATATGTGTGTATGAATGTATCTGTGTATGTACATATTGATATGTGTGTGTGTGTGTGTATTTATTTATTCATCTATCCAAATATCTCAAAAGGAGAAAAAGTAAAACACATTTTTCATCTCATAAATAAAAAAAGAAACTTAGATACTTTCTAGTCTACATTAATATCTCCCCCCCCATCTCTCTCTTTATTTTACTCTTTCGCTTTCTTGTATCCCTCGTCTTCGCTCTTTACTTTTCAAGTATCTCTCCCATTTCTCTCACAGGCTTCTTTTTCTAGCCATTTTTTAATAATTTTTCCATATGACTCTCTTTTCTGAAAGTAAGTAAAGCGAAAATTTAATCTTTTTTTTCCTTTGCTTATTATTATTTCTTTTTGTTCTCTCTCTCTCTCTCTCTCTCTCTGTGTATATATATATATATATATATATATATATATATATATATATATTACTTCATTTACTCACATAAATTAATATACGAAAGTATAAATTTATGCGTAAACTTTAAGTATTTACTTCAACAGTACTCAATACGTAGGTAGAGCTAGTTAGTTGCTATATATATATATATATATATATATATATATATATATATATATATATATATATATATATATATATATATCACTTTCGTTCATTCTTTCTATACTTTTTTTTTTTTTTTTCTATTTCTCTATCTCTCTTTCTCGGTTCTTGTTTCTTTATTTTCACTTTCTATTCTTGAGCCTTCATCTCTCATTTTCTCCTCCTTTCTCCTCTCCTTATGGGTCGGACTCTTTACTCTTACCCCTATCCACCCAACCTCTCAAAAAAAAAAAAAAAAAAAAAAAAAGAAAAAGAAAAAAAGCTAAACTAAAAAAAAAAAAAAGCCTTTGAATATTAAGTGCTGTTTTTGTTTCTTATCCATTATTTTTTTTTGTTCTCTGGAACTGTTCTCTTTTAAGACATTTTTCTTGTTCCAAAAATCTCAAACACTGAACTATTGTGTTTATTGACCTACTACCAAATATATAAATGTATAGAGAGAGAGGCTAAGAAGAAATGAAGAAAAAATACAATAACAAATTATGAATAAGTACAGGGTATTAGGCTTTCCCTATTTCCCCGTATCTGTTCAACCGTATTAGGACTCTTAGTTTTTATGGGTATTTTGATACAAACTAGCAGAGCCTGTTTCTCTGCGTTGCCCGAGAAGATATAAAAAAGATTTTAACTAATTGAATTGCTAAATGTTTTATTTCCTTATTTAATTGTGTAATTTTTTAATACAATTTAATACAAATAGGAGGCAAATTAATCATAACCTTTCTAAAACTAAAATTAAGAAGTATAAAAGGTAAAGGTAGTTTGCTTGAAGCGTTGCTTATAAATAAAATTTAAGTGTATTAGAATGCTGTAGCAATGTGGGTTATCGGTATGAGAAGTGCTGTGGAAAATGAACAAAAATAAACAAACAGGTGGGAATCTTGTTGAATAGTGAAATGCCGCGCGTCTATTTATTTTTCAAATATAACATCACATATAAAATCAGTAAATGAGGACTTACTGTTTTTTGAGACCGAGGTGGTTAATGTCTTTGATATTTCGGGATAACATCCCTTTGTCAAAAAGAAAAATAGGTGAAAAAAAAAAAAAACGATGAGTGTTTCAAAAGAGAAAAACCGCCATGGTGTATGTAAGACGTTCAATGAAATTTTAAAAGCTGTGAATATCGTGATTGTTTATTTGTACAAATTAAAAATACAAATATGAAATATTTCCTTGATTTTCTTTTCTTTCTTTGTTCGTTCGGTTTACTCTTTTCTCTTCACTTTTTTTGGTAGCATGGCATCGATTTTTTTTTTTTTTTACATTGAGATGCGATTCAAACGAATGCTAAAAAGCAAATGACTATAATTACTACTCTTTTTCTTTCTTCTCGGCTTTATTGAGATTCGCTCTCTTTATTATGCCAATTTTCACATAAACGTGTGACCCCGAAATATTTTCCAACCAATAAAAATCGTTTCAAACCCCCCAAAGTAATCATTCGGTGTGAAATTAATCAAGCCTATAAGACAATAACTTGGTCAAGTGAAATCAAAGATCTTTTGAGCCTTGACTCTCAACCATAACAATACTCATCCTAGAAGACTGAAAAGCTCCACGCTGAAATTCTTTTAAGCCTGATGCTATATCTTCAATGAAGACGGTCACCTAGAAGGTAAACTCACACACATTCACACACACACAACTGGAATTTGAAACGGATTTTCTAATGCGTTTTGTCTACTTCTTTTTCAAAAAAACTTTTAGAACTCCTTAACAAACTTTGGTCTTTCAAAGTATATTTTACGCTTCTGTAAAATTGTTGATACAAATATATTTCGTTCGTTGATTCCTGTTTTCCCATTTCATTCTGAAAATCCCGTTAAGTAAGCACTTGCTAACTGATGGCCCGTTCATAACATTCGTGTTTTTTTTTTGTTGTTTTTTTTTTTCAAATCTTTTTCATTAGCAAATTTAATAACATATTAATTGTTAACGCAGTTCTTCACACTTTTCAAAGACGTTACTATCGCCAAAAATGCACTACTTGTAACCAGGAGTGGCACTAATTTTTTTTTATTCTTTTGAATAAGCATTAAAGTACTGGCGGGTGAGCGCCCAGCTTTGCCCGGCCATAAAATACGCTCAGATATGATATTTCAATTTGTCAAGATTTCGTATATATTATTATAGAGTCGTGAGTTGAAAAGTAAAAAAAAAAAAAAAAAAGTATTTGGGTGCCATCAGCTAGAATCGAAACTGAAAGCAAAACTATAGCATCAAACGCTGGTGACGTTACCACTGTACCACCATAACACGCATATGACCTGGTTAAAAATAAATTAAGATGAATGTACAAAATGTATAACGATTTTTTTTTTCAGTTTTGACTCCTTTTTGACTCCTTAAAAACTATTTTAATCGGCTAAAGACCCATACAAGAACGATCCATAAAAAATCCAATCATTTGAGGCCCCTAGCGCCTATATATATATATACACGGCACAATCACGTTGATACACCGGTTCTCGCCAGATCACTGAAATTAAGCAACATTGAGCCTGGCCAGTACTGGATGGGTGACCATTTGGGAAGGTGAGGTGCTGTATGTACCACGAGGTAAAATACCAGGTTGAGAAACTGGCACGGTCTATCCTTCTTTCGAGAGTAGAGGGGACTCTCTTAAGCCGTGGTAGGCACCCCATTTAGTGATGGCGTCACGATAACAACAACAAAAAAATAGCCTTGATAGCCCTGGCGAAGCATTCAGTATTCAGCTAATGACAAATTTTAACTACACTACAAACTCGTGTAGTGAGTTCAATCTCGGCTACGGCCGCGTTGGATGGATGGATGGATGGATGGAGTGCCGCTCTACAACTTTTAGTTTCGGAGGAGATAGTTTGAAAATATGGAGACAGACAGATCGACAGACAGACATAGTGAGTTTTATAAATTAGATTTGTTGCTTGATGGGTTTCGATTCTCTGTCAATGCATTCTTATCCTTTCTAAACGTATGCAGAATAATCTGACAGTCTCATTCTGACGTTTTGAAACAATTTTATTGGGTCGTTTTCGTTATCATGTGAATAAAAGGGGAAGGAAAGAGAAGGGCGTTAGTAAATGAATACGTCGATGAGTATGGCCGAAAACAAAAGGTTAGAAAGTGTTAAATGAATACGTCCATGGGTATGGCCGAAAACAAAAGGTTAGAAAGTGTTAAATGAATACGTCGATGAGTATGGCCGAAAACAAAAGGTTAGAAAGTGTTAAATGAATACGTCCATGGGTATGGCCGAAAACAAAAGGTTAGAAAGTGTTAAATGAATACGTCCATGAGTATGGCCGAAAACAAAAGGTTAGAAAGTGTTAAATGAATACGTCCATGAGTATGGCCGAAAACAAAAGGTTAGAAAGTGTTAAATGAATACGTCCATGAGTATGGCCGAAAACAAAAGGTTAGAAAGTGTTAAATGAATACGTCGATGAGTATGGCCGAAAACAAAAGGTTAGAAAGTGTTAAATGAATACGTCGATGAGTATGGCCGAAAACAAAAGGTTAGAAAGTGTTAAATGAATACGTCGATGAGTATGGCCGAAAACAAAAGGTTAGAAAGTGTTAAATGAATACGTCCATGAGTATGGCCGAAAACAAAAGGTTAGAAAGTGTTAAATGAATACGTCCATGAGTATGGCCGAAAACAAAAGGTTAGAAAGTGTTAAATGAATACGTCCATGAGTATGGCCGAAAACAAAAGGTTAGAAAGTGTTAAATGAATACGTCGATGAGTATGGCCGAAAACAAAAGGTTAGAAAGTGTTAAATGAATACGTCCATGAGTATGGCCGAAAACAAAAGGTTAGAAAGTGTTAAATGAATGTCCATGAGTATGGCCGAAAAGAAAAGGTTAGAAGTGTTAAATGAATGTCCATGAGTATGGCCGAAAACAAAAGGTTAGAAAGTGTTAAATGAATACGTCCATGAGTATGGCCGAAAACAAAAGGTTAGAAAGTGTTAAATGAATGTCCATGAGTATGGCCGAAAACAAAAGGTTAGAAAGTGTTAAATGAATACGTCCATGAGTATGGCCGAAAACAAAAGGTTAGAAAGTGTTAAATGAATGTCCATGAGTATGGCCGAAAACAAAAGGTTAGAAAGTGTTAAATGAATACGTCGATGAGTATGGCCGAAAACAAAAGGTTAGAAAGTGTTAAATGAATACGTCCATGAGTATGGCCGAAAACAAAAGGTTAGAAAGTGTTAAATGAATGTCCATGAGTATGGCCGAAAACAAAAGGTTAGAAAGTGTTAAATGAATACGTCGATGAGTATGGCCGAAAACAAAAGGTTAGAAAGTGTTAAATGAATACGTCGATGAGTATGGCCGAAAACAAAAGGTTAGAAAGTGTTAAATGAATACGTCGATGAGTATGGCCGAAAACAAAAGGTTAGAAAGTGTTAAATGAATACGTCGATGAGTATGGCCGAAAACAAAAGGTTAGAAAGTGTTAAATGAATACGTCCATGAGTATGGCCGAAAACAAAAGGTTAGAAAGTGTTAAATGAATACGTCCATGAGTATGGCCGAAAACAAAAGGTTAGAAAGTGTTAAATAAATGTTTCGGTTAGTAGGGAAGAGAAAAGAGGCTCCTGTTTTGTAAGGGAAGGAAAAAGTTCATATATGAGAATGTTTTTACATACATTCAAGCTGTGTCTATGCGTGTACATAAACATGTGTGTATGTATCCACGTGTATCAGTGGTCGTCGCCATGTTGGAATCTTTAGAGCTTCTAATTGAACAGTTATGCCACACAGCTCATGAGATGGGTGTTGCGTCCCAAGGGAGAAGATTGGGGATTGGAACGACGTGGAATTGTTAACAAAGCTTTGCTCTCGCCAAGAAAAAATTTATCTGGCGCTTTCTTTTATTATCTCTTGTTGTGCATTCAACCGTGGCCTTCGTTATAAAGATGGCCGGCCAGCTGAAAAAATGACGTCATCGCCGAGGTCCCAACAAGCAAGATATGTGGAACTCTTAGACTGTCAATAATGAACAGTAATTTTTACAGACAGCGTTACAAAACTTCAAAATTGGATTAAAATAAAGAAATAAAGAAAGAACACGATTTATACTGAAACTCATCTAATATTAATAATAAAAAAATAATAAAAAAAACACAAGTTATTTGTTTAAGTATATTATAAGCAATTGAATATTTCGTTGTATTATAGATTTTAAAGATTAGAATGCGTTCTTTAATTACTTATAAATTACATTTTAAAAAAGTGAAGGAACACGATTTGATTTGAAATAAACTTGAAGTTTATTTAATATAATTAAATGAAAATTATGCATGTAAGATTATGAATATTTGAAGCAGAACACAAGCAAAACATTTGATATGAGTTAAGACAATAAACAAATATTAAAATTAAACTTTTTTTTAAATCAAAATGAATATTTTTTTTTAAATCAAAATGAATATTTTTTTAATCAAAATGAATATTTTTTAATCAAAATGAACCACAATATTTTTTCAAAATCAAAAACAATATTTTTAATAAATTCATGAAATATTGCACAGTAAAAAAATTAACCTAAAGAAAAAATCATGTTTCTTATTTAAGATTATTTCACCACATAACAAAAATAACATGCAAAATCATTTTTTTATATCCATATTTTCAGTTTGTTAAAATACGTGGGTTTGTATTACTGTACACATAGATTCGAAAAAGTTGTCAAAAAACAAATATATAACAAATAAATGTTATCAAAGGCAAGATAAGTTACTTTTCTGCCAAACTGGATATATTTTTCGTGTTTTTATTCAATGTAACATGTTTATTCAGCTCGAAAAACATAGTGTTTACCGATGTATTCGAAAATTCCAGATGGCGTCTGATTCTCTCTTTAACACGGTAAGTTTGGGATAAGGTGTTATAAATACAAAACCGGATAAAATACTGTTAAAAACTCGCTCAATATATGTTACCGTGACATAGGTTGACATATATTCGGCGGGTTTTTAATAGTATGTTGTATAGTTTTTTTATTTATAACACCTTATCCCAAACTTACCGTGTTAAAGAGAGAATCAGACGCCATCTTGAATTTTCGAATACATCGGTAAACACTGTTTTTCGAGCTGAATAAACATGTTACATTGAATAAAAACACGAAAAATATTTGGTAGAAAAGTAACTTATCTTGCCTTTGATAACATTTATTTGTTATATATTTGTTTTTGACAACTTTTTCGAATCTATATGTACAGTAATACAAACCCAATTACGTTAATGAAATTAATTGTACTTATTTACTATGCCTCCCCACGGGACAGAGTTAGACACCAGGGTCGTTTTTTAACGTGGAGAAAAGGTACAAAAATAAAAATTGTCTCAGTCGTGAAGGATTTCTCCTCCACCGAAAGAGAACAAGAAATAGAATGCAGCATCTGGAGAACAGATACTACACTTTGATCTGGTCCCGAAGGCCAAGACTGTTTAAGACCACGAGTGAACGCGCGTTTTTTTTTTTTTTTTTTTTTTAGTTTAGTTTCATATATATATATATATATATTATATATATATATATAAAAATAAGTATTTTTAAATTTTATCTTTCTAGCTTTAAAAAAAAGTTTAAAAATTTTATCAGCCGGCATAATTTATTTTTAAATATTGAAAAATTTCAGAAAAATAAATTGTTAGATTTTTAAAACGTGTGTCAACAGCTTTAAAAAATCGTGTTTTAAAGAGTCGATGTTGTCTCGCATTTTCATTAGTTTTGTATGCTGTAAACATTTTTTTTTTTAATATTAGCAATTTATTTGAAGCTTCTTCTTTTGAATGGTAGAACATTTAGGATGATAATATTGAATTAAATTATAGTTACATCGTGTTAAATACAGGGGGGGGGGAGCACGTTAAAACTTACTTTGCTGAATGGAGATGGTGTAAAATCTGTTTTTTTTTTTTTACTGCATTATAATTCTTTATCTTTCGGAAATGAAAATACTGTCACTTTTTGGTCCTTTACGATAATTTCCTCAGCAAGTTGGAACGATGCACCGTGAAGGCATTTTAATAAAAAAAGAAATATTACATTGACTTCAAGACGTTACGAATGCCTACCGGTGACACCGGTATGGACTATCCGTGATGACGTCAGCAGATTAAATTATTTTTGCCCACCGGCCATCTTGTCTTTTAAGACGGTCTTGATTCAACTCGTTTGAGAGATTGTGATTGGTCAAGCTAGAAAGAAAGTTACATGCTTGGACCAATGAGCGCCGAGCTTAGGGTTTATTCAAAATTGTGATGGCGGTTGTGACTGCTGTTGCTTGTAGCACCGTTACTACATGTGGTTTCTTATTTTATCTATTGATTTAATGTGAATCACGATTGTATTTTTATTTATTTATTGTTGCTTTTGCAAATTGTATATGAATGGATATGTATGCTGGTGTCTTATATAGTTTTTATATTTTCTATATTTTTCGATTGTTTATTACGAAAAATTAAGTAAGAGAGTTGAGCAGGCGAGGGTCTTATGTATAAGTCTCCATTTTCGCTGAAATTGATACATGTTTGTATTTAAAAATTATTAAAAAAAGATGTATTATTATTATTATTATTATTATTAGTAGTAGTAGTAGTAGTAGTAGTAGTAGTAGAAGCAAGATTTGACGAAATTTTAAAGTTATTTAGGATATATATATATATATTTTTTTTTTAAATATAATTATCCACTGACACATGTCTCGTCGTCTACGGCTCACCAGAGTGGCTGAATCTACCGAGATTCGGAATAATATATATATATATATATATATATATATATATATATATATATATATATATATATATATATATATAAATTCCTATGATTTTTTATGTATTGATATTCATATTAAACCCCCTTTTTTCTATTTATTTAAAAAGAAAATACAACATTATGTATGGATTGTGGAATTGCATTCAGCTGCAAAAAATCTAACTATTTTGCATATTCTTTTAAACATTCATTTTAATTAATTCCTTATTAGTTTTTTCGGTTTTCTTATGGGATGATCATCTTTAGTTAAGTATTATGTGTAATTATATTCATACAGATATTCTACATGATTTATACTTGCGTAATAAGGTTATAGTAAACACAAACCTTTTTCTCTCTATATATTTATGTATGTGTGTATATATTTGTTAGAAAAATTTTGCACACAAAACCCTTCTGTCAGTTTTTTTTCTACAGACATGAAACTTAATATATAGGGTATTCGAACCCATGCGAAACTTTATATTTGGGTTTTAGTCGGGTAAAATCGGTGCAAAGTGAAAAAAAATGGAATTTGCCAGATGAAAGTCGACCGACGATATTACAAATATGCATGTGTAACGTAATAGCTATTGGTTCATGTTTTAATATTTAGCCTTGCAGCCAGCATTCGTTTATAGCTCGGCATTAACGCCAAAGGAAAAAGCAAATCATAAGCTAAACGTTTTGGTTTCGATTCTCAGTGGTGGCAAGCGAGTCATTTTTTTTATTTTATTTTTTTTATTTTATTTTATTTTTTTTAACTTTTTAAATCATTACTATATATTCAGTCCAATATATCATAATAATAAATACGAAATATGCATCAATCAAAGTATCATATATTAAAGCGTATTTTGCGACCGGGCAATGCCAGGCGGCTTGCTAGTATATCATATATCTTACAGTAAATCATTGTCAGCTAAACTTAACTGAATGAAACGAATGTTACTTTTAAACTGATAACGACGTCCTGTACAATTTAGAAACAATTCATCTTAACATAGTTAAAATCCAAATTTCTGGTACTTATTGACACTATTATTGTTGTTGTTATTTATTTTATTCTTCTTTTATACTAGCAATTCAGCCGGGCCTGATGTACTGTTCATAACTTTATGTATATATGTATTAAAAATTTTGAATCATGTCCAGGTAACCTACATCTAAGATTTCAAGCGTTTAGACCCAAAATTGGCGGAAGAGTTTGGTAGAGTCTGCAAAGATCAACTCTTTTCAACTTTGACCTCTTGGCAGCCAAAATTTCGTCCCCAAAACCAATTAAAAGGCTTGCTGCATGTCTGAATCTTGTGTAAAATTTCAAATGTTTAGATCCGAAATTGGCCGAGTAGTTTGCTAGAGACTGCAATGGTCAAATCTTTTTAACTTTGACCTCTTGGCAACCAAATTTTTGGCCAAAACCCGATTAAAAAGCCTGCCTTATGCCTGAATACACTTTATGTAAAATTTCAAATGTTTAGAGCAAAACTTGGCTAACTAATTTGGTAGACACCGCAGAGGTCAATTTTTTAAAAACTTTGACTCCAATTTTGACCCTTTAAGATTTGTTGTTTTGGGCTAAAATTAAATTAAAACGTTTGATCCATGTCTAAGTAACCTACATTTAGAATTTCAAGTGTTTAGACCCCCAAATTGGCGGAGGAGTTTGGTAGAGTTTTCAAAGGTCAAATCGTTGAACTTTGACCCCTTGACAGCCAAATTTCTGGCCGAAAACCGATTAAAACTGTTTCCCCAAATCTAAATGCTCCTTATGTAAAATCTTGACTCTGTTGGCTGAAGATTGAGAGAATAGTTTGGTAGGGAAATGTACACACAGACAATTTCATGTTTATATATAGATAGATTTTATTTTATATTTGTTTTTATTGTATTTCATTTTATTTTGTTAATTAATTTATTTATTCCATTACATCTTTGGCGATTGGACAATCTCATTTTCTAATAGGTATGATAGGTTATAATGTACGTTTAAAGAAAAATCTATGCGTAATAGTTAACTGAAATGTATTTCTGTTAAAGTTCAACAATTTGACCTTTGAAAACTCTAACAAACAGTAGCACCAAATGTTTCGGTAAATTGATCGTAACGCTGCTCGGGTGCCAGTTTCTTCATGATGAATTGGCAAACCAAGCTGTACTCAGAATAACCGATAGTTGCCAAATATGCAATTAAAGAAACTAGAGTTGTTAATTAAAAGTGCGCCGCCTCTAAAAACAAACAAACAAACAAACAAAGAAACAATAAAATACACGCCGTATTTCTATATGACAGACTCACGACCCTACGGTTGCATCGTCTCTGCCTTTCTTGTTCTTAGGTGTACACACACATGCAGGTCCACCATCTTCAGACCAGCATCGTTATAAAATACCATTTAACAGGAATGCTCAATCTAGTTCTTTATTAAACCCTAGGCCAAGGAAGACATTTTTGTGAACAGTAGCACCAAACATCCCCCACCCTTATTCGAATTCTTCACTCGTGCTGAATTCTAGCTGGGAAAAAGAAACCTGTTCGACCTCCCGCTACTCCCTCCTACTGCCACATCCGCAGAAGACGCCACTCTCTGCAACATCCTTCAATATACAACACTACCAACCAAAAAAAAAAAAAAAAAAGCCTCACATAGAGGTGTGCCAATAGAACTAAAAAACAAAATGTGTTAATTAGTCGCCGGTAGATGTTTACAATTTCCACGAGTAAGTATTGGATTTCAGAATTCAACGCTATAAGTTTCAAAAAGAACTTAAAATGATTCAATAGTATAATCTATATAATTATAAGACTCTGTGGACCTTGCTTGCTTGCATCTTGTCTCCAACGATCGGGCGATTCCATCTTTTAAAAAAGGGATGATAGGTGAGTTTACACATGCGTATGGGCGTGGCTCAGAGGCTAAAGAATGAGAGTAGAGAGTTGAATACTTTGGTTTCGATTCTAGTTAATGGCCCATAAGTCCTATATATATAAATATAATCAGTCATCCACATACAGTACTATTTCGCTCTTTCACAGCTCATCAGTGCTGCTAGACAAGTAACTACCTCAAGCCAGGATCGAAACCCGATCGCCCAAACGAAAGTCGGAGATTCTAACCATTGCGCTATATGGCTGCTGCTATACGGGCAGTGAATTAACAATGTTTTGACATTGTCCAAATACCTAAGCTCTCTTTGTTTACGCAAAGAGCATATATATATATATATATATATATATATATATATAATTAAGCCCCTCCCCTCTTTGGGTAGAACACTGTCGTAAGTAATCTCACCGGCTACTTAATGGGCTGAAAAAATGTGACGCTCGCTCTTTGTTTATAAACAAAGCTGTTAGAGCACTGTAAAAGTGGTGGACTGATGTTTGTTTAGACATTTGCGAGATTATTTATGGGTGCCGCTCCCGTGGGGCGAACTGCTGACTGTCAACGTGATGGTTCTAAATTCAATCTCGGCTTGGGAGAGGTGCTAGTCTAGCGGCACTAATGAGTTGTGATACAATGAAACAGGACTGTATGTCGATGACTACAAATATATATATATATACACACACACAGTGTAACTCGAATATGAGACCCGAATATTAGAAAAACGGATATAAGAGAGACTTTCTCTGGTCTCAAATTAGAGCCTGTGTTAATGTACAATGTAACCCGGATATAAGAGTGGGGAGGAAATCTCTTATATCCGGATTACACTGTATATATATGTTAGTTTAATAATAAACACAATAATGAAGACATGATCTGCATGAATTAAAATATATTTAATCGTATCTTACGATCGGGACAACGCTCGGCGGTTTGTGAGTTTGATATTAATAATTAATCCAAACGTTTTTGATGAGGTGCAGAAACGTCTCTGTAATTTGTTCGGCCACATCCTTTTTTTTTTCTCTCTGTAACCTCTCTGTCATATACGTGATGTTGCTAGTCTCAGTCTTTTCTACAAATGCTATTATGGCATGTGTTCTTCAGAATCGTCTGATCTGTTCTTTATTTCTTTTGTTCCAGCTCGTTTGATTCGTTCGTCTAGTGGTCTCCATCAATTTGCTGTTTTGATACCTCGTTGTAATAGTCTCCTATTCCAGTAACTTCTTTCGAAGAACTGCAAACTTGTGGAACTCGCTTCCTGCTGACTGTTTTCCTCCTACTTATATCCTTGATCTTTTCGAGACTAAGGTCAATAGGGTTATCTTTGTGATAGCCATCTTTCTTTTATGTTACCTTCTTACATCAAGTGGTTTCATGCTTTGTCTGGAGTGATTTCCATTCAAAAAAAAGGTAATGTAATTATACAGGGTACGTAAGGTATAAGAGGTTTAGTTTGGTTGTTTTGTTTTACGTCATATCAACCCTTTTCGGGTTATTTAATGCCGAATTCAGTTATTTTGGAAACATGTTGCATCCAGTTATTTTGTAGAAGGTTTTTTTTCTTCAAGCTCTTTGTATCTTCAATCGCTAGTTTGTAGTGTTTGGTTTGGGTTTGTTGTTTTATAGTGGATTTTATCATTTTTGTTCCCTGACCTGCAGAACATGAATGAGCTTTGCAATGGAAGAGGGAAAAGGGTTACAGTATTAATGTTTGGTACATTTTAAGTTAGGAAATCAGTCAGGAAGCGAGGGAGATAGAAAGAGAAAGGGGAAATGGGATGAAGGAAAAGGTTTTTTTGTTTTTTTTGGGGGGGGGAGGGGGTGTTCGCAGAACCTAATAAAGCTTTGTAAAAGGAAGTAAAAAAACGAAAAGCATCAATGTTAGGTGCATTTCGTCTCAGGAAGTTAATATCTTCAGACAGCCTGATCTGGTAGCACCAGGTAAGGTATATGAGGACAGGTTATTTTCGGATAGGATTGATAAGGTGGATGTATTGTCATTTGGATGATGATAGTTATTACGAGAAGATGAAAAAATAATAAACGGAATGAATATGTGTGTTGGATATCTATGTTATATATATCGAGAAATCATTTTGAAAAAAAAAAAAAACGTTCGGCTGGCAACAAATGTAAGAAAAAAACAGAATAATTATCAAATGTATCAAAAAAAGGTCATTGGAATAAAAATTATGAACCTGACATATTTAATACCTAGACCATATATACTGATAAATCATTTTGACAAAGCTAGAGAAAAATTAAACCAACAATATAAAATAATTATGAAATGTACAAAAAAAATAAAAAATAAAAATAATTATGAACCTGATAGAAGTACCTGTTATGAAGAATAATTATGAAATATACAAAAAAAAAAATAATAATAATTATGAACCTGATAGAAGTACTTGTTATGAAGAAGTAACAAACTTGATCCATTGCCCAAAAGAAGAAAAGTTAAAACTATGTTGTTTGAAACGTCATTTTCGGCAAAACGCTACATAGGTGTAATCAAATTCAGGTCAATCCAGTGAAACGACAATGACCAAATAAAACGTCCTTAAGGTGTAGCTACAATGACACTGCCATCCTAACGGTTCCGTTTCACGTTGTCACAAATAGTTATATAAAAACAACCGAAAAGGGTATTGTTGATCGACGATTTGGGCTTGGGAAGAATCAACTCGTTGAATTCTCGTGAGTACATCTTTCTAACAATAGCCATCCATGACTGTCACCGACAATAAAAAAATAAATTTTATACTAACGGGAGGGGGGGGGAGGCTTGCCCGGGCGTAAAATACGCTTAAATATGATATTTTAATTTGACCAGATTTCGTTATATTATTGAAGTCGTGATTTTGAAAGTAAAAGAAAAAATATTTAGGTACCATTAGCTAGAATCGAAACTGAAACTGTAGCAGTGACGTTACCACTGTACCAACGTGACACACATGTAAGTCGAATTTTTTTCAATTTTGACAAATTTTTGACCCCTTTTTAACCGGCTAAAGACCCATAAAAGAATGGTCCATAAAAATCTGATCATTTGAGGCCCCTAGCGCTGCTCTGCAATTTTTAGTTTCGGAGGAAATAGTTTGCAAATATGGAGACAGACAGACTTATAGTCGTTTATATATTAGATTTTCATATATCAATGTGTCATTCTTTTAAATGCAACAGAAATACAATATATCTATTATTCAGATTACTGTTCCTCATCTTGGATCCTGTTCTCACAACGTTTCAGCCGATGTGACCGACCTTCTGTAGGTGTGTCTCGTTGAAATCAGGAATCTTTATGTCGAATTAGGGAATCTGTATGGAGTCTTGAACCCTTTATTTAATACAGAGTGCGGATGGGATAGCTTGCTTTCGTTCCCTCAACCATGTCCGTATTGAAGTCTTATGATTCATGGCTGTATTTTTAAACCTTCCGCCACTAGAAGACTGCCACTTGAAACCAATTATAACTTAACACTTATATCCGTTACGTCATGGAACAGGGGTGTCTGCCCATCACTCCTCCCGGAAGATCATGGGACCATCTGATTAGTCCCAATACATATTGTGTACACAAGCATAATTACAAAACCATAATTTATATATTTATAGAGGTGGTGGTGGAGGAGGATGAGGATGATAATGACCATTTATTTATTTGTTTGTTTTTACTACTGTTACGTAGTGTTATTATTACAATGATGAATGTATGTTCTTTTGTTTCCATGTTAATTAGGATAAGAGTCTTAAGAGTGTTCATGGAAGTGAGAGATCTTTGAGGTTCATGTGTAAGTGTTCATGTTGTGAGATATGGAGACATTAACAGGTTTATATAAATGAAAGAGTTTATAATTGAGAGAGAGTACATATAATTACACTTTGAGAGGGGATTTAATATATAGATAGATAGACCGATAGGTTGACATTCATGCCGATAGATTGAGAGGTTGGCATTTATGCTTTGACAGTTCGTATGAACGGGAGTGTTTATATAACATAAATAGAATGACACATATACTTTCTAAACATATATTTTTTAGATGATGATTATATATAAATTGACAATGCCTTTTTCATGTAATGATGGACACAGGAGACGGCAGTTATAAAAACATGATGAGCATTTATTCTTCCACTTGAGCGGTCAATGGCTTGCATCCAGGAATTCAAAGTTTCTTCTTACATTTTCTTTTTCTGTTTAAAACCCTCTCGCTTCCAGACGGGCCAAGATTCGAACTGGTTGGACTCTCGTCTGACTCTCTGACCCTCTGCCTCCCTTTTGACTTCTTCCTTTTAACTAACTCCCACTTCCTATATTGAGAAATCCATGCATGTCCGGCCAACGTGACCACAACTCACGTGACCTGCACACTTCGAAACATTCTGATTTCCCATTTTCCTTTGTTGTTCTCACAAAGGAATTCAATCTACATATCTAACTCCTTTAACCCATTTTTTATTGTCCAGCATTCTTTCTACAATGAATAGATTCCAGCCAAAATTATATTTGTTATTTATTTTATCAGAATCAACAATTTACTGGACATTCCATTTAAAACCTATTGTTCTTTAAAACTTATCTCCAGGGTTCGATTCCCGTTTTCTCTAATTTTATTTTCATTTACTAATTCTCTTTATTTTTACTTACATGAAAAAGGGGACAAGCATTTTTCATGTAACACTACTTACCAAGCTAAAAAATTGGTAGGAGCTTAAAAATGCCTGCATATACTTCGCCATATGCCAACTTGTCCACATAGACCCCGTGGTACAACAGATGTATATGCAAAGTGATAATTAGTTTTAAGTGCCAGCCTTCTGGAGGTTGAAGGTTCAATTCAAAGTGCAGGCGATACTAAGCATATAATTACTAATTATTTTAGACTTCTACCTGGCCATGGCTGTCGGAACGGAAGCAAATTATCCTTGTTGATTAAATAAAGGTTTCAGTTCCGAAATTCCGTACAAGATCCCGAGTCGAACAAGACGCGTCTGAAAGATGCCAGAGGTTACAATGGCCGACACGTTGTGAAAACTACGTCCAAGGTGAGAACAGTAATCTGAATAATGCAAATACTAGATGGGTTTCAGAGTGGCGACAGAGATGTGAGTGACTTTATGACCAAAGCATCAAAAGAAGCTGGCAAAAGAGCATTAAGAATGCTGGTAGCTATGTAGAAAAGTAAATTCTGGAGCACAAAGATGTTCGCTCTCGTTTTAATAGTATCACTCTTTGTAGCTCTTCAACGTTTTAGTTTTTTTAGTTAAAAAGAATAGGAGGCTTTACTATTGGAACGATCCTTGTAGTATCGGAACAGGTTCTACATTTTGTTACTACCCAGAAGGCCAATGATTGTTTGTGCAAATGTAATTTTTTAATTAACCTTTTAAAACGTAGGTTATCATTTGCAATTATTTAATTAACGTAACGACCACATAATACTGTTATTAATTTATTCAATTAATTTCCACAAAAATATAATTAAAAACATGGAAAACGGCTGCCATGCAACGGTTGTTTAGAAAACGTTTTTTTTGTCCAGAATCCTCGCTATATTAAATAATAAAAATAATGATAAAGCAAAATCTGTATGATGTACATACCCGTGACGGATAGAAAATAGCATATTCCAAAAATCGCGTAAATTGACCAAGTAGTTTTATTTTTAAATAAGACTATCATTTTTAAGCGACCAATGGAAATTTGTAGGCATTACAACAAAAAGATCGCACGTTTCAGTTGTTGAGTTATTGCCATTTGTTTCTTGAAATGTTTTTCAAAATGGCGAGCGGGACAGTCGCTCCTCAGATACTCATACAATTTGATTATCTTATCTAAAAATAAAACTACTTTGTCAATTTACGTATTTTTTGGAATATGAAATTTTCGTTTCCTTATAGGCAGATTTACTTATGGACAGATTTTTGGAATTGGTTAAATTCAAGTTCTGTTTGTGATTGTTTACAAAGGAGTTCTGTGACGCGGTCGGTTGCACAGTGAACACTCTTGGGAGTCGCTTACTTTAAAATGTTTTTTTTTTTTTTTTTTTTTTGTTAATAATAAAATGAAGCAAGATTTTTTCATATTATAATAAAACTAGCAGGACCAGTGGAAGTGCCCCGTGGAAGTATGCCTCCCACCTCACCTGTAAAAATAAAAAAAATAGTTTTCGTTGTTGTTGTTTTTTTTTTTTTTTAATTAAGTACGGTTGTTAGTTGGATCCACTGCCCGCCCACAATAATGGCAGGCACACTTAGGTAGTTTATGAATTCTATATATTTGTCGCTATATTTCTTACTAAAATTTAATAAAATTGTTAATTCTGTTATGTTTACCATGCGTAATTGAATATAATTCACTGTAAATGAACCGAAATAAAAAAAAAAACACTAAAACAGTAAATAAAATAATAACACAACACATTATATATAAATCGATGCAATATATATATATAAAATAGAAATTTAATGAACTTTTTTTTGGATTTAACCGTTATTGGATATTTTACCCTTCACCAGACCATCCATTCACGTGAAATCACCTTTTCCTTCCCTCTATTCCCTCTGCTTCACTATTTTTTTTACCAAGTAAGATCTATGACTTACTTGTAGTTTCATTAAATACTTTTGCAAGCAAAATTCGATCCTGCATTTCGTGCTTCCTTTTTAAAATTAAATATGTTTTTAACTCTTTTTCAAAGTGTTTTTTAACATGTTTTATTAACTACTTGTTCTTATATATGATGGAGCATGCTGCAATAATTTTTGTATTTATTTTAGTTCATGTACGCAGTTACCATAAAAGATGTCCCTGTTATTATTTTAGTAAGAACGAATTATTATTTGGGTCAATGTGCAGTGGTTGTTCAACCTGCAGAGTGTGTTTATTCTGAAAGCTGATCTTAACACGGGGCGGTTGGAAAATAAGAAACACACCAACCTCCCCATGTTGAGAAGGGCCTTCGGAATAAACACCCTTCGTATGCTGGACAACCAGTGAACGATGACCGCAAAAGTAATTCCTTAATAAAATAACGGGGAAATGCCTTTTTTATGCTAAATGCGTATTTAGAAAAAATAAATAAATAAATAAAATAAAATAAAAAGATAAAGAATAAGTGCAGCATTCTCCATCCTTCATATAAGCCGTAAATAAGTACTAATCTTCTAATTCCTTAATAAAATAACGGGGAAATGCCTTTTTTAATGCTAAATGAGTATCTAGAAAAAATAAATAAAATAAAATAAAAAGATAAAAAATAAGTGCAGCAGCCTCCATCCTTCATATAAGCCGTAAATAAGTACTAATCTTCTAATTCCTTCTTAATAAAATAACGGGAAAATGCCTGTTTTATGCTAAATGAGTATCTAGAAAAAATAAATAAAATAAAATAAAAAGATAAAAAATAAGTGCAGCAGCCTCCATCCTTCATATAAGCCGTAAATAAGTACTAATCTTCTAATTCCTTCTTAATAAAATAACGGGGAAATGCCTGTTTTATGCTAAATGAGTATCTAGAAAAAATAAATAAAATAAAATAAAAAGATAAAAAATAAGTGCAGCAGCTTCCATCCTTCATATAAGCCGTAAATAAGTACTAATCTTCTAATTCCTTCTTAATAAAATAACGGGGAAATGCCTGTTTTATGCTAAATGAGTATCTAGAAAAAATAAATAAAATAAAATAAAAAGATAAAAAATAAGTGCAGCAGCCTCCATCCTTCATATAAGCCGTAAATAAGTACTAATCTTCTAATTCCTTCTTAATAAAATAACGGGGAAATGCCTGTTTTATGCTAAATGCGTATCTAGAAAAAAAAAATAAATAAATAAAATAAAATAAAAAGATAAAAAAATAAGTGCAGCAGCCTCCATCCTTCATATAAGCCGTAAATAAGTACTAATCTTCTAATTCCTTCTTAATAAAATAACGGGGAAATGCCTGTTTTATGCTAAATGAGTATCTAGAAAAAATAAATAAAATAAAATAAAAAGATAAAAAATAAGTGCAGCAGCCTCCATCCTTCATATAAGCCGTAAATAAGTACTAATCTTCTAATTCCTTCTTAATAAAATAACGGGGAAATGCCTGTTTTATGCTAAATGAGTATCTAGAAAAAATAAATAAAATAAAATAAAAAGATAAAAAATAAGTGCAGCAGCCTCCATCCTTCATATAAGCCGTAAATAAGTACTAATCTTCTAATTCCTTCTTAATAAAATAACGGGGAAATGCCTGTTTTATGCTAAATGCGTATCTAGAAAAAATAAATAAATAAATAAAATAAAATAAAAAGATAAAAAAATAAGTGCAGCAGCCTCCATCCTTCATATAAGCCGTAAATAAGTACTAATCTTCTAATTCCTTCTTAATAAAATAACGGGGAAATGCCTTTTTTATGCTAAATGCGTATCTAGAAAAAATAAATAAATAAATAAAATAAAATAAAAAGATAAAAAATAAGTGCAGCATTCTCCATCCTTCATATAAGCCGTAAATAAGTACTAATCTTCTAATTCCTTCTTAATAAAATAACGGGGAAATGCCTGTTTTATGCTAAATGCGTATCTAGAAAAAATAAATAAATAAATAAAATAAAATAAAAAGATAAAAAAATAAGTGCAGCAGCCTCCATCCTTCATATAAGCCGTAAATAAGTACTAATCTTCTAATTCCTTCTTAATAAAATAACGGGGAAATGCCTTTTTTATGCTAAATGCGTATCTAGAAAAAATAAATAAATAAATAAAATAAAAAGATAAAAAATAAGTGCAGCATTCTCCATCCTTCATATAAGCCGTAAATAAGTACTAATCTTCTAATTCCTTCTTAATAAAATAACGGGGAAATGCCTTTTTTAATGCTAAATGAGTATCTAGAATAAATAAATAAATAAAATAAAATAAAAAGATAAAAAAAATAAGTGCAGCAGCCTCCATCCTTCATATAAGCCGTAAATAAGTACTAATCTTCTAATTCCTTCTTAATAAAATAACGGGGAAATGCCTGTTTTATGCTAAATGAGTATCTAGAAAAAATAAATAAAATAAAATAAAAAGATAAAAAATAAGTGCAGCAGCCTCCATCCTTCATATAAGCCGTAAATAAGTACTAATCTTCTAATTCCTTCTTAATAAAATAACGGGGAAATGCCTGTTTTATGCTAAATGCGTATCTAGAAAAAATAAATAAATAAATAAAATAAAATAAAAAGATAAAAAAATAAGTGCAGCAGCCTCCATCCTTCATATAAGCCGTAAATAAGTACTAATCTTCTAATTCCTTCTTAATAAAATAACGGGGAAATGCCTTTTTTATGCTAAATGCGTATCTAGAAAAAATAAATAAATAAATAAAATAAAATAAAAAGATAAAAAATAAGTGCAGCATTCTCCATCCTTCATATAAGCCGTAAATAAGTACTAATCTTCTAATTCCTTCTTAATAAAATAACGGGGAAATGCCTTTTTTAATGCTAAATGAGTATCTAGAATAAATAAATAAATAAAATAAAATAAAAAGATAAAAAAAATTAGTGCAGCAGCCTCCATCCTTCATATAAGCCGTAAATAAGTACTAATCTTCTAATTCCTTCTTAATAAAATAACGGGGAAATGCCTGTTTTATGCTAAATGAGTATCTAGAAGAAATAAATAAATAAATAAAATAAAATAAAAAGATTAAAAAAATTAGTGCAGCAGCCTCCATCCTTCATATAAGCCGTAAATAAGTACTAATCTTAGAACCGAAGTTTGTTTGTGTAATAATGAGAAAGTGTTGTCGTAACCAAACTAAAAGAAGTAACAATGTTAGTTTATTCAGAAGGATAACGAAATAGCAAATAGTTCAGGTACGCATTTACATAAGAACAAAAAAAAAAAAAATAAGGGAAGAAGAAAAAAAATAAATATGTGGTCTATTGGGTGTATTGTAGAAGCGTGTTATTGTCATTTGTTTTAAATGAATTCATTCTATGCAAATCTGCCCGAATAAATTTTTTTTCGCTGCTTTATGCATTCCTTAAATAATGAACACGAAAAGTAAGTAGTAATCATGAGAAACGAAGTTTGTTTATATGTACTAAGGAGAACACGTCGTCGTAGTCAAACTAAAATAAGTTCCATTGTTAGTTTTGTAAGAACGTAACGAATTAGTAATTATGTGTACCGGAACTAAAATGAATCTGATAAAATAACCTAAAAAAAATAAATAAAAAATAATAATTAATAAATAAAATATGTGACCTAATAGCTTAGAAGCCTCTTTTTTTTTTTTTTTTTTTTTTTGTATCGTACGCATTTACTGGGAAAGTGACTTACAGAAATCCCGATGAGTCAAGTTTATTTATGCATTTGACAAACTCACCCTCACAGTCGTAGTGGTGTACAAATGTTTAAACAAACCTACATAATGTAGCTAACGAACCTCCAGAAAGTGTCGAAGGCTAGATACTATGCCGTAATTGTGTTTAGCAATTTATGTGTGAGACTGACATTTATACTAAACATTCGTTTATAAAGGGGAAGAGTTGTTATTCCGGAATATAGGAATAGTCAGAGTTCAGCCAATCGAAGTAAGCGGAATTATGATGGGGAGAATTCATTAAATAGGTAGTGTGTAAAGGAAAGTATCTGTTATGCACATGTAAGAACCAGTTAATGGCAGCAAGGTAAGGAAATGTAGAATTGTCGACTGGTAGCGATGAGAGCACTAAATAATGAAAGAGAAAAATAAGAACTTCTTCCTCTGTAGATGTAGCAATTGTGATGGTGTTTCTCAGCGGATATAATGTAACATTTTATTAGTACGACTGATTGTGGCAGAAATGGTGGTCCTAAGCTACTTAAGATAGTGGCTGTCAGGGTAGATATATTGAATTTGTATGTGGCATGTGTTGTTGAAAACATACGCTACTTTGGTCCAGAGGGGAATTTCTACAATCGAAATATTATATAGTAGATTGTTTCCGCAGTCATACAATGTCACAGCTCACACGAGTCATGTAAGCAAAAAAAAAAAAAAAAAAAAAAACTGAGGTGCAAGACTTGAGTTTCACCCTCATTTGGAATCATCAGTTAAAAATAATCGAATCCTGAATTCGAAACCCAAATTTCTTACATACGAGGGGAGTACTTTGCCACACACAAGAAAGTCTATTTGTTAACACAAATCAAGCCAACCGCGGCGAATTTCGACTATGAAACGTACCTACTTCGTCTCAAACAAGGTGGTTGGATGACTAAACTCCTTGTATCAGAAGAAGTAGGTACATTCCATGGTCAAATTTCACCACGATTTGCTTGATCTGTGTTAGCTTTATGTATGGCGTGGTTGTTCAAGTTGCAAGGTACTCACCTCGCATACAAGATTGACCTTTTTTCTTTTTTTTTTTTGCTCAACATACACCTCCAAACACTCAGGCAATGCCGGGCACCCATGCTAGTATATCTATAAAAGTGAAAACGTCTGTGTGTCTACACTTCCCTACCAAATAACTCTGTTAATTTTTGGTTTACAGGCTCGGGATTTGACATAAGGTGTACTGAGATTTGGGAAATCTTTTTAATTGGTTTTCGCTCAGAAATTTGGCTGTTAAGGGGTCAAAGTTCAACAATTTGACCTTTTGAGAACTCTACCAAACTCTTCTGCCAATTTTTGGTCTAAACGCTTGAAATTTTAGATATAGGTTACTTGGACATGGATCTAACTTTATAATTAGATTTGAGCACAAAACAATACATTTTAAGGGGTCATAATTGGGGTCAAAGTTTTTAAAAAATTGACCTCTGCAGCCTCTACCAAATTACTCAGCCAATTTTGGGTCTAAACATTTGAAATTTTACATAAAGTGTATTCAGGCATAGGGCAAACTTTTTAATGTTTTTTTTTTTTTTTTTTTTTCTGAAAATTTGACTTCCAAGGTATTAAAGTTCAAAAGATTTTACCTTTGCGGTCGCTGGCAAACTAATTTTGAGTCTAAACATTTGAAATTTTACATAAAGGATATTCAGACATGCAGCAAGCTTTTTAATCAGTTTTTGGGCAAAAATTTGGTTGCCAAGAAGTCAAAGTTTACAAAGTTGACCTTTTCAGACTCTACCAAACTCATCCGCCAATTTGGGGACTAAAGATGTAGGTTACTTGGACATGGTCAAACATTTTAATTTAATTTGAGCCAAAAACAATAAATGTTAAGGAGCAAAATTGGGGTCAAAGTTTTAAAAAATTTGACGTTTGCGGTCTCTGCCAACTTTTCTCTATGGTAGTTAAGGAAGCCTATTATATAGAAAGGCATTACCGTACATATTCCCACCTTTTTTAATATATATTCATATGCACATAAAGTTTTGAACAGTACATAGGACCCGAGCAAAGCCGGGTGGAACTGCTAGTATACTATAAAAGAAAATATAATATAAAAATGACTATTGCCGTCTATAAAACATAGAAATCAACACCAATTTAAAAAGATATTGTAAAAATATGATTTGTTTTACACTAGTGCTTTACGTTTTAAACGGCTTTCTAACCCTAAAATAGTTTTTCAAACGTATTATCCTTAACATAAGGAATCTGTCATGTGACCCATTCACGCATGCGCATTCGTGAAACAGTTGATAAACAGATAAAGATCCGATGGCTCAAACGTATCAAGTTTTTAATTTTTATCCCTTAGCAAGCCCCTTTTTTTCTGGATGAAAACCGATTAAGTTTTCCAACTGTCTAAATACCCTATATACCAAATTTCAACATCAACGCATTCGTTGAGTATATAGGTGGAGAATTGTCCTCGCATACATTCTCACTTTTACAGATATTTAAATCATGGAGAAATAACGTTTTTTTTTTTTTTTTTTTTTTTTTTTTTACAAAACGTAATAATGAATTTCCATTTTCTATTTACGAATTCAAGGTAAGTAAAAAAAAGAACATGCTTATACATAAAATATATATATTTAAAAACTGTTTAACTTTGCAAGGCAAAGATCACAGTGTAGTATCTGTTCTGATGCTACACGTCACTTTTTCTGTCCTCGGTCAGTGAAGGAAAACTCCTTCATGACTGAAACAATTCTTATTTTTGTCCCTATCCAGAGTGTGCCCTTTTGGGAAACTGGAGTTTCCCCATATTAAAAACCGACCTTGCGCCTAACACTGTCCTCGTGGAGAGACAAGTAAATAGGGACTCTTCAGCTTTATTATGTGTTGAAATTATTTTCTTCAATGTTAATACATTTTCTTAAGATTTTGTAAAATGAAATATAGAAGGGATGAACACGCAAAAAATATTTTTCTTATATATTTGATAAAAACTGTGTTTTGGTACTCATGCAGATATTGATCCAGACGTAACTCGGCGTTCGCTCGGCTTTCCCCGGAACATGACATCAACAGCCAGAAAATGCCGAGCGTTACCGATGAAATTATAACAACGCTACATAAAATAAAAAGTAACCTACCGTAATATCTATTAACTGTGTGAAAAAAGGTGTTTTTTATTTATTTATTTTTTTTCTCAAATAATTTTTAAGCAAATTTTTCTTTAAAAGGTATTTTTTACGACCTGCCTCAGCGTAGTATAAACCCCCCAGCCTCCCCATGTTAAGAACGGCTTTTGGAATAACACAACTTCCTCCCCACCCACCTCGAAAGCCATTCTTAACATTTGGAAATTGGGGGTGTTTATATTACGCCGAGGTAGTCGAGTAGAAAATTACCGCGGATAATGCCGAGCGTTGCCGATGAAATATTATTTCATCGGCAACGCTCGGCATTACGCTCGGCATTATCTGGCTGTTGACGTCAGGTTCCGAGGAAAGCCAAGCGAACGCTGAGTTTCGTCTAAATCATTATCTGCATGAGTACTTGTATTTCAATTATAAATCAATTAAAAAATGAATAAGCATAGAAAAGTTTATGAAAATTTGACTATTAGTTGAGTTTTGCTAAATTTATTAAAAACTAACACGTCTATTATGTTGTATATGTCTAAAATGTTAGAATTTGCGGTGCTTTTTCAAAGACAGACCGATTTAAAAAAAATATATATTCTTTTACGCAAAAAAAAAGAAAGAAATATTACTTAATTGTCATGTCGAAAATAATATATCCCAAAATTACGAAAATATTGAGTAGAAAGTTATTCATCGTTAAGTGTAATTTTTACTTGGGGAAAATTGCACTTTTCGTGCTTGTTTTAGAGTAAACCGTGAAGATTGCATAAACAGGGGACATAACTCAGAAAGCATATTTTAGATTACATCGTAATGGCGATTAACATATTTAGTCGATGGCGATGGGCTTTTTTTTTATATGCTAAAAACACAATAGCAGTTGTTTTACTCGATGAATAGGTAATCTGGAAGAAAGAGAGGGCCTGTTTCCTCTGTTTGACTATAGGTGGCGTTACTGTCTGTCCACCCAGTTATGGAAGCACAAAATGTATATAATGGCACCATTGAAATAAAAATAAATGTGTTATTTTAATTTTAAACATGCTTTTCTTTTTTTTTTTTCAAACATTTAAGTTTTATTTTTTTCAAACATATTTACGTTTTTTGTGTGGGCTAATCACGCGCATATATATATATATATATATTATAAATACTCGCGGAAAAGGTAAAATAAGTGCAGAAAAATTAAGAAAAAAAGGGAGGGTCTATAAAAAGAAAGATAAAAGAAAAAACGTTGATATTATTATAAAAAATACTCGCGGAAAAACGGTTGTACCCATAAATATGTTTAAAAGAAAAATATAGCAAAAACATTTAGTTTATGCTTGCAAAAGAAAACGTAAATTTTTGAAAATAAACAAGCAACAAAACGTAAATGTTTGAAAAAATAAAACTTAAATACGTTTGCAAAAACAACAAAAAAACCGTTAATATATTTGAAAAAAAAAACAAAAAAAAACTTAAATATGTTTGCAAAAACAAAAAACCCCAAACAAACAAAAAAAGCATGTTTAAAATTAAAATATAACAAAAACATTTATTTTTATTTCAATGGTGCCATTATATACATTTTGTGCTTCCGTAACTGGGTGGACAGACAGTAACGCCACCTATAGTCAAACGGAGGAAACGGGCTCTCTCTTTCCTCCAGATTTCCGATGAATTTTTGTAATTTTCGGATATATTACTATTTTCGACATGACAATTCAGTAAAGAATATTGTTTTTGCTTAAAAGGGCATATGTAAGAAAAAATCGATCTGTCTCGTTTATTGGTATAAGCAGCACATTTGCTACTACATAGGAACGTTGTTTTAAAGCGTCGATAATGTAAACACGATTTTAGTCTCGCATTTCTCTCATTTTCATACGCTGAAAAAGTTAAAGAATTTATTACTTTATTTTAGGCTTCTTCTTTTTAAAGGTACAGAAGTTATGATAAAATTAATTTATATTAAAGTTACATCATGTTACGTATGGGGAGGGGGGTAAAATTTGTGACGCGCTTTGGAGGTCTGTATTGTTTAATATAAATCGAAAGATTAAAAACTTGGATTAACACGGGTTAAACGTAATCAAATAAACTTATTATTCAGTAATCAAATAAGCTTATTATTCAGTAATCGAATAAACTTATTATTCAGTAATCGAATAAGCTTATTATTCCGTAATCAAATAAGCTTATTATTCAGTAATCAAATAAACTTATTATTTAGTAATCAAATAAGCTTATTATTTGGTAATCAAATAAGCTTATTATTCAGTAATCAAATAAGCTTATTATTCAGTAATCAAATAAGCTTATTATTCAGTAATCAAATAAGCTTATTATTCAGTAATCAAATAAGCCTATTATTTAGTTATCAAATAAGCTTATTATTCAGTAATCAAATAAGCTTATTATTCAGTAATCAAATAAGCCTATTATTTAGTTATCAAATAAGCCTATTATTTAGTAATCAAATAAGCCTATTATTTAGTAATCAAATAAGCCTATTATTTAGTAATCAAATAAGCCTATTATTTAGTAATCAAATAAGCCTATTATTTAGTAATCAAATAAGCCTATTATTCAGTAATCAAATATACTCTTCTTTGAAATAGCAGTGCGTTCTCACCTCTCATACGCATTTAGATTCCCTACCCCTAAGCTTATCTCTCAACATTACAGGAACTGATAGAATTTCGTCATTTTCTATAGCACCACTAATTGAATAAAGCTGAAAATAGATAATGCAGTTATAAACAGTTATCTCCCTTGTGACATAAGTGCAATTTACACAGACGGCACGATAAAAAATGACCAGGCTTTTTTTTCTTTTTATATATACAGATATATATATATATATATATATATATATATATATATATATATATATATATATATATATATATATAAATAGCCGTTGCCTGTGATTG
This sequence comes from Euprymna scolopes, assembly GCF_053919585.1. Lineage (NCBI taxonomy): Eukaryota > Metazoa > Mollusca > Cephalopoda > Sepiida > Sepiolidae > Euprymna > Euprymna scolopes. Next base: position 101,673,349 of record NC_136483.1, on the reverse strand, counting down.
AATGATGATCAACGCATATTTCACACCCCTATATTTTTTTTTATTGTCATCGAAATCCGTGAAATCGCTCGGTAGGAAGCTTCACATACCTCCATGCAGTAACTTAGTCCAAAATATGTTATTCTACATTGCACTCTAGAGAACCTACTGTTTCTTTTATTAAATTATTTTATATAAACTTCTTTCCAGTTTACGAAAAAAACAAAAAAAAAAAAACAAAGAAATTTACATGTGGGGTTTGAACCTACAAAGCACGCCACCATGCAAAAAAAAAATAAAAATAAAAAAATAAAAACACGTAAATTTTCAAGTCTTCTAAAATTCTTTGCAGTTAACGAAAAAAAAAAAATTCAGAAATTTACATGCGGAGTTTGAACCTACAGACCACGTCAAGCTAAAAATTTTTTTTTTAAAACACACTATCAACTTACCCACAGTAGAATTTTCATGGCCTGTTGTTCTATCATTGTGACGACATAGAAAAATGGCTTTAATGATGATAGATGAATTAAAATAACAGTTTTGATTATCAATAATTATCGGCGGTATTCTGAGACAAAATTTAACTAAGATTACTCCCAGACTTATACACTAAAGTTCTGTAAATTTAAAAAAAAAAACATCTGTTCAGCCATTTCGGAGTCTATAAGGAACAAACTCACACACACGCACAAAGTTGCATTTATATATATATATATATATATATATATATATATATATATGAGCATCATTTGAAAAATAAGATCTATTTTTTTTTTTTTTTTTACTAAAAAAGACTAAAATATTGAAGAGCTATGAAGACAGGAGTGGTACCATTAAAACGAGTAATTTTTTTTTTTTTTTTTTGCTCCAGAATTCATTTTTCTACATAGTCACCATCATTCTCAATGAACTTTTATCAGCCTCTTTTGATGCCTCGATTACAAAAATCTGGAACATGCTTTGTCACGCACATGTCTATTGCCGCTCTGAATCAACGAACCCATCTCCTAACTGTGCTGGCATCAACTGCATTGGCTTTGTGAATATTGATCGATTAAATTTTTTCTGCACAGAGGAATTCGGTGACGCTTCTGTGCTTATGACGCACATCCATGACGGGTTGCTTTCTTAGAGTCTCACACCGTCGATATCTCCAAGACAGAGATGAAACTTTCAGGTCATGAATGCATAAGTTCGGTCATCATAACAATCCAATTGGCAATTCCGTCTGATCTATTCAGGCAAAATAAAAAAATATAGGAGGCATAAATTTTGGAACGTTCATATTATTGTTTTTTTTATATAACTTATATTTTACGGATGATAATCAGAAGCTGATCCAGATGCAAGCCTGCTAGGATGAAGCGGATTAGGATGATTTTTTTTCGGGGGGGGGGTGAAGTGGGGGGTATTGTACACTATTATTCCCATCTTTAGTGTTATTCTCACAACTTTCTGGCTGATGTAACCTTCGACCATCTTTAGATGCATCTTGTCGAACTCGGGAATCTGCACAGAATTTTGAATCGAGCCCTTTGAGGTAGCATGCTCTTCTTCCGTCAGCCAGTAGAAATCTCCAGTAATTCATAATTATGTTCTTTCTATAATTGAACCCTCAACTTCCAGAAGAGTGTCACAACTGAATTACCTAGTACGTTATCCATTGCGCCAGTGTCGTAGAACACTTCTAGTATGAATTTCGGGAGCCTTAAACCTATTTTTGTTTTATATGTACAATCTTACCGCTTGTCACTATAGATCACTACTTATTACTATATATATATATATATATATATATATATATATATATATACGCACACACACACTAGCAAGGTAACCCAACATTGCCCGGGATTGAATGATGATCAACAACTATTTCATACTGCCATATTTTTATTGTCATTGAAATCGATGAAATATCACATTTTTAATCAAATCAATTACCGGCAATAATTGGGAATCCTTCGCAACACAGCTAGAGGAAGCTTCACATGCCTCTCTCAGTGACTAAGTTCACAATACATTGTAGTCTACATTGCATTGTTGATTTTATAAAATTATTTTTTATATATAAATACGATGGCTTGCATTAAACTTTAAAATGCAAAAGTCAAGTATCATGCTTGAATTGTGCTCTAAACAGAAACACTAATTTCGAACGCGTTTTTGTCATATCAAAAAAGCTACTGTTGGTTTTATATACCTGGCATGACTGGTTGTGCGTTGATAATGGTTTGAATTTAAGTTTAAAATGAAAAAGTCAAATATAATTGTGAAATTGTGCTTTTAAAAAGAAATATTTATTTCGAGGGTGCCTCTGTCATATCAAAGAATCTACTTTTGATTTTATATGTTAGGCCTTTCGGTTTGTGTGGTAATGAAACTTCTCAAATGCACTTGTAATGTTAGGGTGTGTAAGGTGTTAACTTTGATCAAAATCGCCTGTTCCTTCTTTCATTGGATTATTTCGATTATCGATACTTATCGAAGATATTTTGACACAAAACGTATCTAAAAACACTGTCAGGCACATAAAGCACCTTTGTGTAAAATTTCATAAGATTCGACTCAGCCGTTTTCAAGTCCATAATGAACGAACTTACAGATACACAAAGTTCCCTTTGTATAACAATAAAAATATATAGGAAGTGAAATGAGAATTCAAAGTTAAATAATAAAAAAAAAACAAAAAAACTTATCAGATCAATAAGGAAGATCACAAAGAAAGAACCTAATCAGATCATGGCATTTCGAAGCTAAATGAGAAACGTTATTTCTATCTCTATCAATTATATATATCTTATACATACGGCATAATCACGTTGACACACCGGTTCCCGCTGAATCACCAAAGTTAAACAACGTTGAACCTGGTCAGTACTAAGTGGGTGACCAATTGGGACTTCCAGGTGCTGCATGTGCTCTCCGCTTATCTCGGCATTGTTTCCAGTCGTCCTGGACTTCTCTTTGCCACTGGACTCAAACAGTGCCGATTCAGGAGAGGTGCGCCTGAGGATTGCACTACTCTTGCCTCACAATTAGATGCGTAACTACCCCTACAAGGGGTATCCTTTGTCTTTCGAGACTGAACCGAGGCATCATCATCATATATCTTATGCATTAAGTAGCAAGACTTAATCATCCCCACTTATGGATGGAAAGCATAGAAGCCACAATAACAAGACACCGTATACACTAAGTTACACACCATGTCTGAATACCTGACAACTGCCTACCCAAGCAAGCTCTTTACACAGAACTTTTCATTGGAACCAGACCTTGTGGCGCACCAAAATGGCGTTTTAAAGATAAGCTCAAATCCAACCTTAAGGCGACCAAAATTTGGCACAAAAAACTGGGACGTCAACATAGATAGCGGCAGAAGAACAATATATGAAAACGCCAAAATCTTTGAAAACAACCGAAAAGAAAATAAAGAAACAAAAAGAGCCCAAAGAAACAACCTGTGGATCGTCTCACTATCCTCTGTGGCGGCTGTAGGCACCTTTTTCGTGCATACACAAGATTTGTTTTGCATCATAGGAAGTGTCAATAAGCAAAATGTATACTCCTATCCGAGTTCTGCCAACAACGATGCTATATATATATATATATATATATATATATATATATATATATATATAATTTTTAATGGTGTCCTTATCTATTATTTATAATTAATGGTTCCAATATTATATTAAATCCTAGGTCTGCTTAGGTGATTGTCGCCCAGCATGTGCACTGCTCTTTATATCATCTTATTCTTATGAATTGTCATGGCTGATGGAACGAGAGCATGCTACCCCCATTGATTAAATAAGAGGTTCTGTTTGTAATTCCGTGAAGATTTCTTAGTTCAACAGAAAGATGCTTGAGTTTGACAAGATATATCTGAAAAAGGTCAGAGGTTAAAACAGCTGAGGCGTTGTGAAAATAGCACTCAAGATAAGAATCCTCCTCTAAAAAATTCCGATTTTTTTTTTTTTTTTTTTTTTTTTTTAAGGCAGGTCATCTTTATAAAGTTTTGTCTTTCCACTTTCTATGAAAATGTTTTTTTTTTTTATTACCAAATGTAACATTTGCGACTATTGGTTCCCTGACAAAGGAGGAATTCTTCCATTCGTTTGTTTGCACTTTTCTAAATAATCATGCCTTGAATGTTTTTGAAATTTTGCACAAACATTAGTCATGATGAAAGTAAATTTTTGCCAAAACATATTTTCTGGGAAACTCCGGTTGCCCCCCCCCCGCCTCCTTCAGGGGCTATTATAGAGGTAAAATTGCCCCCAAATCGTTCGTCCGTGTGGTTGTAGCTAGACGAGTTCTTTCTTTGAATATTTTACAGTGGAGGTAGAGAGTTACTAGAGATTTCGGATTTCGGTTGAGTACCTGCTATGAAAATAACGATAGAGTAGAAAAAGGTTAGCAAAGTCTAATCTGTGAGAACGGTGTTTTAGAGAAGAGATCTTCGACTACGCTGCAAAGTCAATTTTGTACTCTGTCAAGGCAAGGGAGAGTACTCTGTATTGCACCTTTCCGGATATGGCTGCAGTATACTATCTTGCTTCTGTTTGAAATAGATTTAATTTATTGGCAAAGAAGTTTATACATTTGGTAGGATATAAATATTTTGGTTCAAATAGTGCAATGGGGTCTGAAATTCGAGCCTCGTTTTCACTTTGGGAAAAGTTAGGTCATGTGATACTCGGCCGACAATGTCACAGCAAATAACATAGTCTCCGCTGTTTTGATCCATCCATGCGGTCTTTCACCTCCACTATTCCAAAATATTTTAAAATACCTTCTCCGCATTTATTTCCTTTTTTATTATTATTATTATTATTATTTTTTAATTATTTACGACTTTTTGAGCGATTTTCAGGACTTTAAGGGAGAGAACATCATGGTGCTATCTTGGTATTCTTCCCAGAAAAAAAAAAAAATACACTCATGAACAAAAAAAATGGGCCAGGAAAGAAATTTACAATTTATTGCACAAAAAGCTGCATTACACAAAATGCAATTAAATAATAAACGAAAATGAGTAAAAAATATAAAGAGCAAGATATTTACTTTAATAAAAACTTAGTATGGAATGGAATTGCCCTTAGATCTTTTTAAAAGATCAATTCTTTTTATCATGCTCTCAACCAACTTGGAGCACTGTGAAGAGGAGATGTTATTCCATTCTCTTTGTACTGCTTCCCATAATTTTTCTTTGTTGGAAAAAGTTTTTCTAACTAATGCACGAGATATTATAGCCCAAATATTTTCCATTGGGTTTAAATCTGGGCTTTGGCCAGGCCAAAACATCACATCAATTGAATTATCAGTAAGCCACTTCTTTGTGACTTTTGCTGTGTGTGCAGGGGCATTATCATGTTGAAAAATAATGTCATTGTTCATTTCTAACTTCTGGATGCTTGGTAATAGACCTCTTTCTAATATTTGAATGTATTCTTTGGCATTAATTGACGCATCACATCTGATAATTTCCCCAACTCCTGCAGCAGAAAAGGTCCCCCATACCATTATTCCTCCGTTTCCATGTTTTACTGTTGTTTTCATGCAATTCGGTGAAAATCTTTCTCCGGATCTTCGGATGCAACGTTCAGGGGCATCACTGGCAAGGCAAAATCTTTATTCGTCCGACCAGAAAACATTTCTAAACCAATCTGCATCTTTCGTACCATAACATGATGCAAATATCTTTCTGTCGCTGATGTTCTTCTTAGTTAACAAAGGTTTTTTTGCACATCTTTTTGATGAAAATCCCATTTCCTTCATCCTTCTGGATATTGTCACTCTAGAAAGAGAATTTCCTTTTGCTGTTTCGAATTGTTTGCTATGGTCAACATAAGTTTTTTTGCGATCCTTCAAAACGGTCATTTTAAGCCTGTGATCGTCCTTCATGGTGGATGCTCTGGGGCGACCAGAACAATTTTTCCTGCTCACTGTGCCTTCAATTTCGAACCTTTGCCCAATTCTCTTCACAGCTGAAAGAGATGTTGCCACCAGTTCTTCTTTCAAAATGTCGAAAATCTGCTTGTAAGTCAAATTTGCCTGTCGTAATCCTGCAATTCGGTTTTTAATTTTTTCGTCAAGATGTCGTCTTACTTTTCTTGGACTCATCTTTCATACTAATAATCTGAAAAATACTAAATAACAGCTAATTATTAGCAAACAAGCGATAAAAATTTTAAAAATTGTTTTCTTTCCAATTTCAATCATGGCCCATTTGTTTTGTTCCAATTTTAATCATGGCCCATTTTTTTTGTTCACGAGTGTAGTTCAAAGAATTTTCGAAACAATTATTATTATAGACAATAACTTGAAAAAGTGGTAAAGAAACAAATATATAACAAATAAATGTTACCAAAGGCAAGATAAGTTACTCTTATGTTTTATAGGAATATGGTTTTCTGTACGTGTAGGAGGGCATCTCCAATAAAAAAAAAAAAAAACTTTTTTTTTTTCGTTTCACCTCTGTCATTTGTCTTTAACGGTTATACACAGACGACCTTCCGCTCTTAATATTTTTTTTCTTAAAAAAAAAACTTTCATGTTGTCATAAGTTCTCCAAAATTGGGTCATGCTGTGTTTATGCAAAAGATTAATTTTCTGCTGTGACACCGTCGGTCGAATACCACGTGACCTATTTTTTTTTTTCCAAAATGCAAACGAGGCTCGAATTTTAGACCCCACTGCACTATTTGCATCAAAATATTTTTAACTAGTATTTTAACCCGGCGTTGCCCGGGTGTTTGGACGTCTATGTTAAGCAAAAAAAAAAAAAAAAAAAAAGTGGTAGTAAGAAGGCAGGCTCGAACCTGTACCGCAAAGGAGGAAAAAAACGGGAAAAAAACCTGACGTCTTTGCTGTTACGACCACCGCCAAACCGGAAGTGACGTAGGTTTAAATTAAGGCTAGACAATCGAAAAGAGAGGATGACTTTCAAAAATATCGGCGAAAAAAGCGACCCCCCCCCCTGTTGAAAAGTGCCCAGTTGAAGATATTAATGTTTATAGCCAATTTTTCGATATTTGTCGTCTGAAAGGCCAAACTTTAAAACGATACTGATCTTGGTAAAATCCGTTACCTCTGTCGAAAGTTTTAGGCAGACATGCAAACATACATACATACATTTATATATTGGTAATTAAAAATTTTCGCCCCAAACCGATTAAAAAGCTTGCCATATCTCTGAATCCCCGTTATGTAAAATTTCAAATGTTTAGACCAGAAATGTTCTGAGTAATTTGGTAGAGACCGCAGAGGTCAATTTTTTTAAACTTTGAACCCTATTATGACCACTTAACATTTATTGTTTTTGGCTCAAATCAAGTTATTAAGTTAGATCCATGTCCAAGGAACCTATATCTAAAATTTCAAGTGTTTATACCCAAAATTGTCGGAGGAGTTTGGTAGAGTTCTCAAAGGTCAAATCGTTGAACTTTGACCCCGTAATAGCCAAATTTCTGGCCGAAAACCAATCACAAAGATTTTCCCAAATCTCAGTACCCTGTATATCAAATTTCGAGCCTGTAGACTTAAAATTGAGACAGTTATTGCGTAGGGATATGTACACACACAGACAGACACACAGATACACAAACAAAGTGAGTGAAACAAAAAGTAATTTGCACACACACACACACGGTGGTATAATAATTAGTTGCAACTACACTATTATAGCAAAATTCGAAATTTTTACTATTGAATTTCAAGGCAAATCAATGGTCTCTACTTAATTGTCATGTTACAGTAATGAATATATCCAAAATTTACGAAAAACGACAAGGCAGAAAAATGTTATTAAAGAAAACATTTTCTGATGAAAATTAGCGAAAATAAAATGTCTACCTAAAAAAATCACCGAAGAGTTCCAAGCGGAGGTAAGTGTGTAACTATTGGCATTTTTTTTTTTTTAATAAATTGTGCGTTTTTTCTTCTTCTTTTTCTTTATGCCAAACTTCTAGAGTAAATGTGGTATTGTGGTGACTAATCCTTTATTAATCTATAACTGTGCAGCGAACAGGTACCATAATAGTTAATTCACTGCACCTTATCACAACAAAGTCCATATAAAATTTCAGTCAGATCGAACCAGTAATTTCCGAGAAAAAAGTGGAATGGGCAGACACACAGACAGACCAATAGAAATATTATATAGATTGTTCAGATTTTTTTTTTTTTTTAAACTTTCAACTTCGCAAAACTGTTTCGAACAACAACAAATCTGTACGTGATTAATCGTTTTGTAAAAAGGGAGGATGCTAACATGAACGACAAACAGATTAACCGAATGCACGTATCTAATGGACGCACCTTACTTTAGATACGTCCAAACATATCTATACTATCGAGGCTACCTGTGGCCTCGATACTATGCCCTGTTTGTTATGTCCCTTACGAAGGCTTCTCCTACAGCCTACTGGTAAGAGCTGTTGACTACCAAGTAGATGGTTAAAGGTTTGATTCATGGGTTGGGAATGATTCTAGTTTAGCCACACTGAAGAGTTGTAAATAATCGAAACAGCCTGTGGATGCCCCCCCCTCTCTCTCTCTCTCTCTCTCTCTCTCTCTCTCTCTCTCTCTCTCTCTCACAGTGATGTATATCTCTCTGATTACGTATAGATTTTCAGTATTAAGATCAATAGTGCTCAATACGAGAGTGTCGATGAGTAGTAATTTATGAAAAACTATTTATGGCAACTTACATGTATGTTCACTTGAGAAAACTCATACTGGATATTCCAATTGGTTCAACGATGCTGTTTTCTAATTTCTATTTTTATTTTTTATTTTTTGTTGGATTGTCTCCCCTTATCTAGACCCCCCCCCCCTCCTACACTCACTCATTATTATTGTTAGAAAAGATACTCAGATCAATGATAGATGGGTGTGCTTTCTGTCGTCTGGCCGGTCTATGTCCACATTATTCCCAGAAATAAAAACAATGGATATTTTAAGGTACGTCCATTTAATCTGCGTACGTAGCAATGAAAATCGTAGATAGAATTAATGTGTGACAGACGAACCAATATATTATTTCAAACTTAACCGTGACAGACTAACGTAACGGTTACTTTAAACTTAACTATGGTAGACCAATGAAAACTCTATTTAAAACATAAGCGTAATAAATAAACAAAAATGTTACTTTAAACGTGAACTACAGAAATGCCATGTCATTTCAAACTGAAGCATAATGGAATGATTAAAATGCGATTTTAAGCGGTAACGTGACGGATCAACTAAAATGAAAAAGGTTATTCAAGATGTAACGTGACGGATCAACTAAAATGAAAAAAGGTTATTTAAGCGGTAACGTGACGGATCAACTAAAATGAAAAATGTTATTAAAACTGTAACGTGCCTATCAACTAAAATGAAAAAGGTTATTTAAGCTGTAGCGTGATGGATCAACTAAATTGAAAAATGTTTAATCTATGGATTGACGAAAATGTTAATTCATACTGAACCGGCTGACACACACGCGTAGAGATATGAGGATGACACATAAAATAAATATACTTCTCTATAACATTGGATTTATGATAATTTATTTTTTTCAATATCCGATCCTTGCTGAAAATCCCAAGCTAGCAAATCCAAGCTATTCTCCATAACAACAGGATATTTTTATAAGTCAGCAGATATTTAGCTCAGTAGTGAGAGCAGAGGGCAGAGAGATTACGAGTCAAGTATGAATCGGGGCTGATGTCACAACCGGTACTGATATTCCGTGTGGCCTTAAAGCATATCCGGCGGGAGGTTTAGCTGGGGCAGGGAGAGGTTACTAGTAAAATATCACACAAAAGTAATTTAAATATGTAAAAAAAAAAAAAAAAAAAAAAAAAAAAAATGAATTAAACAACGAACCATTACGATAACCAGTTTCTGCTGGAAGTGTTCGATGTCAATCCCAAGAATAAGAATACGTCTGTCTGAAAGTTATGTCAAGTCATCATATCCAGAGGTGACAAATCAGCAAAAAATTTTATGAGTAATATGTTAAACCATCTTAGAAAGGTTCTTCAAGACTAAGCCAAAGTTGCAGATAAGAAAAGGAAACACAATGAATGTTCGGGGGATAGAAATTCCTGGAGTAAGTGGCAGCAACAGCGAGTCTCCAGCGAAACACCAAATTACTATAGAATCAAATTTGGCCAAGTCGAAAATTTAGGGTATTGTTGATCATAGGTCACAAGAGATATATTATATGATAAGAGAAATGATTGCTGTTGATATTCAACCATACTCTGTAACATCTGACATTGGATTTAAAAGGCTTATTACAAGACTTTGTCCAAATTGCAGTATTCCATCAAAAAGTACTTCACTGAAATAGAAAAAAATGTTACCAGATCCGTTCTTATTCATTAGAGTCCTATCTATGACTTAAAGAGAATTTACATGGGATATGACAATAAACTGTCTCACATATCCATTTTTTTTTTTAAATAATTTTCTTCACCCCCAAACAAGGCATATTGCCACTTAGACGTAATGAACTACTGTTTGGAATCGTGTCTAACAGAAATGTGTGTGTGTGTGGGGGGGGGGGTTGAGCAGCAAGATGTTTGTTCACCTTACATTTAAACTTAAGTATGTTTGCTCAGTCAGGGAAGCAGGAAACAGGAAGGGAATTCCAACGTTCTAACAGTCCAAGGGAATAAACTACTAGAGTAGAAGCATTTTTGGCATCTACAGATATCAATAGAGAAGGGTGGGATTTTGCTGCTTGTGTGGTTAGTTAGGTATATTTTCATCAGTCTCGTTAGTTAGTTCCACACCCAGGGAAGCAACTATTATAGTAGGTTTTCCTGCATCTAAGGACCTCAATAAAAGCCAAGTACATCCAAAGATGGAATACTGCTGCCATATCTGGGTAGGAGCTGCTAAAAACAGCCTATCCTGCCTTGATAGAGTACAAAATATCCCTAAGTGCCTTCCGGGCCTTGATAAGTGGTGACCACCGTGTAAAAAAAAAAAAAAGTGATGGAGTGGGATTTTGCTGCTGGTCAGGTTAGTTGGGTTTACTTTTGGCAGATGAATAGCTCTTGCTTCCTTTATTTTGTCCTTTAGTCCTCACATTCCATGAGCTATGTTTCTGACAAAGGAGGAAGAATTGCTGTCAATACAACACATATCGTTTGCTAGATTTTGATCTTGAAGTGGCATTTTTTAGCTCCTTACACTAAAGGGCTTTATGCCTTGTCTGGAGCGATTCCATAAAAAAATATTCATCCGTAGATTTCATCATCCTGAAATACATCTTATCTTTCCCATCCCTTTACAATTTTTTTTTTTTTTTTTGCATACTTCCAAATCCTACTAACTAGTAACACTAAAAAAGTTACTGATAGGAAACCTTGTTCGTCAACCGCTGAAGAATTCATGTAGCAACGTGGATCCTGTGTGGGTGCAGGCAAGCCAAATTTTTACGTGATTGGGTGGAAAGTTTTGAATTAACAGGTGATGATTTTCGTGGATGAAGATATGAGGTACTAGGTAGGATGTAGTAAGAATGCCTATTTACTCCCCCCCCTCCTCCGAGACACAAGATTGTTTTTTATATAGGGGATATCCAGCTGCTCCAAAAGCGATAATTTGGGATGAGACAAAAATAAAAATGGCTGCAGTTAAGGGTCTCTCTCTCTCTCTCTCTCTCTCTCTCTCTCTCTCTAATTGAGGACAGAACAGATACTACACTTAGAGTTATATATTTTTTATTTTGCTGAAAATTTACCAAAAAAAAAATAGGCACAAGGCTAATAAAAGAAATTGGGTGGGGAGGGTAAATGGTCATCCACGTCAGTTAACTTTGATTGGTCTACACTAATTCTAGCTAGAGTTCCCATTCACCATGATACAACAAACATACCAGGGGCTCGTCCTAATGAGGATTCCCACATCAAATCTATTTTTTATTTATTTATTTTTGTTTTTGTGAATAAAATATATATATGTATTATATGTAAAAATGGAACTTTATATAAAAAAAGTTGTTTATTTATTATTATTTCATTGGCGTAGGGTGGGGGGAAAGTCCAAAAAATGTTAGTGGGACTTTCCCAACCCTCTCTAAATGATAGACTGCCAATTGGCCCCAAAACAAACAGGTTGATCTCTAAATGAGGCTGCCTTCTAGACCAGATCAAAGAAAAAGTGCGGTAGGGAGTTGGGGGTGTATATGATGTTGCTTCAAGATGAGATCAGTTATTGGAGTGGCCGGGGATGAAAAAGAAAAGTTGAGATGTGAGCATCTTGAAGGTTTCCTATCGAGGATGGAGGTGGGGTATTCGCTTGGCTAGCTAAGAACCTAATCTATCCACAGGGTTTACCTTAAGGGGTCTGGAGTCCCGCTGGATTTTGAAGCGTATGTGCCATGCTTAGGCAAGGAACACAAACTCCAACTTGACACCTCTTTATACACACTTAGATCCTAACTCAAAAGCCAAGGTACACATACAATTACCCGGGAGAGCCAAGGGGATATAAGTGACATCGACTGCTGTAAAAGCCTATGTACTATAATTAAAGTCCATGGTACAGAGAATCACTTTCTAGGTGCACAAAAAAAAAAGTTACCGGAAGTGAGATATCAGTCATAATCCAAGATGGCCGCTGTCAAAATCCAAAATGTTACAAATTTTCATAACTTTGCAGCCGCTTATGATAGAATCATTAAAAAAACATCATTCCCTATGTTTTCAGGCACCAAGATGTCGATAATGTCATCCGATTTGCAATACAAAGCATAGAAAATCTATATAAAGTTAAAAATTTGTGGTATCAGGAAAATAAGCAACACATTTTAAAAATGTTTGGACCATTATTTGCTTAAAGACAGCAGGTGTATCAACACAAGCAAGCATGTATTCATAATGATTACATATTGTAAGAATGTTAATTTGTATCTAATGCTCATCTATGTCTGACTCATCACTACCAGGCAAGCGACTCCTACTGCATCAATCAACTAATCCTCCACATCTGCGACCCACATAAGAAGGGATACTGTTTTTTTGAAAAGAATGGTTTCTGTTGCAGGCTTTGGTACACTTGCAGGAAATAGCATTCTTCATTTGGCTTGGCCAAGTTGACTGAGTGGGCATGACTGGAACAGGATTGCTGTCCGTGAGAGCCCAGCCATAGTCCTGAACAAAGTTCTCGTTTTTTTAATGTGTACTGTCTTGTCTGTGATAGTTGCAAGGGCAGCACGCCTCAAGTGTTGGAGGAAGACATCTTATGTAGGAAGAAGCAGTTTCAACTATGTTGATTTGTTATTCAAGAACTTGATAACTCTTAGTTTGCGCAGCAAACTTTCGGAAACAGTTTTCATGTTTGTTGCTATATCTGGCAACAAGAATCTCGCAAGCTTGTATAACAACGACGTCGGTTAGAATGCACGAATCTTCATTCTCAGTAGAATCTCCTAAAGCTGAGATGTTGATTGTGTTTCTGTCTGCCAGCCACTTGTTCTTGCCAGTGAAATATAGGTAACTGGTGGTGTTCCTGCTACTGAGGCTGTGTATGAATGGTAGAGCTTGACACAATGGTGTTCCCAACTTTGATGCAAACTTATGAATTGGTAAGAAACTCTGCTGGGCATTTTATACCTAAAGCTTCTGAAGAATACTCAGATGATTCGAAGCATAGTATATTGGCCTGTCCGAGAACCCTTTCTATGCCATCACATTGTGCACTATGTATGGCATGCAAAAACACACGGGTGTCAGCCTTTTCTGGTGTAAACTGAAGTTCTGCTACAGGCTAAACATCGTTTGGTGTAACCAGCAGTGTTTTGGTTCTGTCATAAAATCCACCACTCAGGTGGACCTTTGATGGGCCCTGGAGCAATCTGCTGAACCACCACTTGCTCCATTCATCACAAAGGAAGTTCAGGAGCTCTCTTTTGTTCTTGAACTGGTGGAAGAAATCTTTTGAATCTGGAGTCTCATAATTTCCTTTGACCTCGTATACTTTTCCATGTGTTGGGAGATCGTATTTCCTCTGCCTTTCTGACGCTTTAATGCTCTTGGAGCTATAACTGTCACAGCAAAGGTGCAATGCATCTGTTTCTGGAGGCAAAATGCTTATCAAGTTTCTCCTGTAACAATGCGCAACATCTCAACATGTCTCTACTTTCTGGAATGACCACTGCCGTATGACCTGCATTAATGCTCGATTTCCATCAGGAAGACAGGCCATGGGTCGAATTCCTGTGTCACCTTGGATTGCCTTAATGAGACTGACTTTTGCTCCGGACCGCATCTCACCATCTTCGGTGAACAATGCCGGAGAAGTTTTGCCACATTCATGCTCTCCGATGAAACTGATGATATCAACATTTCCTCCACTGGCTATCACCTGTTATTCATAGCAGATCAGATACTTCACTTTTTCCTGAGGCAGATTTATTCTTTGACTTCCTTGGCTTCTGGTTCTGCATGTAGAAGGTTTGGAAATTAACCTTTGCAGTTGAGAATTGTTTAGTACTTTTACTCCAAATTTCTTCACTGACTTTAGATGAATTTTCACGGTTTCATTCGCGCATTTGCCTCTGGTAATATTGACTAAATTTGTGGCCTTGGATTTGTATTTTGGTTTCTATTGCTGCCACCATTCTAATGATCAAGTCGTTTTCATGTGCTACACGTTTAGAACCAGACTCCTGGTGAGGGTGTGTGCTGTTAAGGTGTAGCATTGACTTCAGCACTGCTCACACAGTTGCAGTAATAGGCTTTGTATAAACCCATTTGATGCGAGCAGCTTTGTTCGTGGTGATTCCATCCAATCCATTTGCCTTTCTTGCATCGGCATTGTATGTTTGCACAAGTAGCATATCGGCTGACACTCCATTGTGTTCACCAGTAGCCCATCTTCCAATGAATGATCCTTCAAGAAATTGTTGTTCTACTTCTGGTGCTGTATCTGGTAGTTTCTTCATTTCAAACAAGTACAGGGGCAAGGACTGCTGTGCATACTTGTAGTGGCCAGCTGCTGCAAGGTAGGAATCATGTTTGCACACTCATGTAAATGCCCCTTGTCCATTAGTGAGAACTGTTACAGCTTTCAGTGGTCAACAAGAAGAAATCTTTACATTCTTTCTTTCTTCTTCTTTCTTTCTTCTTCTTTCTTTCTTCTTCTTTCTCCTTCTTTCTTTCGATGCTCTTTAAAAAAAATTTCTGCCAACCTTTTCCACAAAACTTCTCAACTTCACCAGTAACGTTACTTTTATGGTTGGGACTCGACTGAGCTCTAATCTATGATCTCTCCCTTTAAAACGTTCGCAACAAGTACATGCCTAGTGGCAACAACAGACAAAAACTTCCGCACTCTCTATCTGTGTCTAAAACTAAAAAAAAAAAAAAAAAAAAATTATGAGCAGAGTTTCCTTCTTAGACCTGTCCGTCTGTGGAACACAATACTGTGTCTGCTTCCTGGTTGACTATAACATGGTCATCTTCAAATGTAATGTGAATAAATTTCTATTGGGCCGTCCATTTAGATAATCTAGTTCTACCCAAGTACATATTTATGTACTAGCAAAAATACCCGCACTTTGCATGGGGCTCTGCATGGGACTTTGCTTTGTTTCACAGATACCCGAATGTACAGCAAAGTCTTGACCTTAACTTTTGACCTTGACCTTGAAAAATAGTATGCACCACCCCTAGATCAGAGACCATTATCATGTCAGGGTTGATCATGATCTGTCCGGTGATGTGGACTGTAAGAGAGTATATATATGTATACATAGGCTATAACCTTGACCTTGGAAAATGGTGTGCACCATCTCTAGGTGGGGGACTATCATCATGCCAGATTTGGACATGATTGGTCTGCTGGTGTGGGCTGTAGGAGAGTATATATACATTGACCTCTGACCTTATCCTTAAAAACCATCCCTATATGGGGGATTATCATCATGCAAGGTTTGGCCATGATCTATCCACTGGTGTGGGCTGTAGGAGTTGTAGATACACACACATGCACGCACAAACGCTTCTACTTATATATATATACTAGCAAAAGTACCCGTCGTTGACTGGGTTCAAAAACAGCCTACAGAAAATGGACTCTGATTTATGAAAGTATGATCGGTTATGAAAAGGAAGGGTTGTAAATTTGGGTTGAATTTGAGGGTATCAAAACTAAAGCAAAATATGATGAAAGTAAAAATAAAATAGATAAACCCCATAATTTATTATACCATACCTGTTCCCAGTGAAACGCTTATCATAATATTCTGTAGATCTATATTAAAAAACCTTGTTAAACTTTGTGACATATTTCCATCCTATGGAGGTCAGGCGCGAACGAACACCCCATAATTTTATTATACCATATATCTTCAAATAGAAACATAATTATCAAAGTATACATATGTAGATAGATATGAAAAGTCTTTATTAAAGTTTGTGCCTATTTCCATTCTATGGAGGCCAGGCGCGAACGCAGACCCCACAATTTTATTATACCATCCCTATTTAAGTTAAAACATACTTATCAAAGTATTATTATGTACATCTGTATCAAAAACACTTGTAAACGTTTTTTTTTTAATTTTAAAATTTTTTATTTCCATACTTTGTGGACAAGGCGCGTATTTTAATGAATCATCATTATGCCAGATCAAACATACTCATTCCTGTGTCTCGATACATCTTCTATCATTATATGTGATCAGTTTTCTATAATAGTCAACCATATAGGAGTCGTGACCAGACACACACACACACACAGACATTCAGCTTTATATTATAGATATATATATATATTCTAATCAGTCATGTTTGTCTATCGTTTGATTTTATGTAACTACTTATTTTCTCATTTACTCGTAAGACCTCACGCTGTTAGCTCCCTTTCATGTTTACGCTTGTATCCTTATTGATTCCACTGCGTATACGTTGACAATAGGAAGTTATTCTCATTACATTCTATAATCCTGGCAAAACCAGTCCAGTAACCAAAGCTCCTTCCCTTGAATTCTAAAAGCACGTTCGTTGCAGTGCCGGTCAATATTATTCTCCAACACAAAAGAGTCAGCGCTAGTGATGGTGGTGACGATGGTGGTGATGAAGAGAGAATGGTCACACGTGCCTGGCTCCGGAATTGTATTCATTTCCGCTTCATGCAAATGTTGGCATCGATACCCTCTTATTAGCAACCATCAGCAGAATTCATAAATTCATCTATATCTCATCCATATATATATCGATATGTATATCACATATATATATATTATATGGGGGGGGGATATTTACAAACGAAGTGGAGAAAATATTTTTTAAAGTAAAATATTGCAAAAACGACAGACGGTTCAGGAAATAAATTAACTGATTTATATATATATATATATATATATATATATATATATATATATATGAGTCAGATACGTCCAAGGATGGAATACTGTTGCCACATATGGGCAGGGGCTGCTAGAAAAGACTTGTCCTGCCTTGATAGGGTTCAAAATAGACTTCGTGGCCTGGTGGGAGATGTCCTTTTCTCTTCGCTGCAACCTCTATTTCACAGAAGAGATGTTGCGAGTTTGTCTCTGCTTTATCGTATTTTCATGGAAAGTGTTCGACTGAGCTTCAATCTATGGTCCCTCCTCGACAAACTTTCACAAGAAACACTAGACTAGCTGAAAACATTATCAATAATTTTCCCCACTCTTTATCTGTGCCTAAACCTAAACATAGATTCCATGATCAAAGCTTCTTTCTTAGAACTTCACGCCTGTGGAATTGTCTTCCGTTTTCCTGCTTTCCAGCTGTCTATAATATGGTTGTCTTCAAGTCCAACGTGAACAAGTTTCTGATGAGCCGTTCCACTTAAGTTAACAAATTTACCGAACTTCCATTACTATCGATTACTATATTGTCCTTTTGACTACTCTACACTCTTTAACCCTTATTCTTGAGTGGCCGATCGGCCTTGGTAAGGGGAAAAAAAAAAAGTGAAAATGTGTGTCTGTGTGTGTACATTTCCCTACCAAACTACTCTGTCAATTTTCAGTCTAGAGACTCGAGATTTGACGTAAGGGGTATTGAGATTTGGGAAAATCTTTTTAATTGGTTTTCGGCTAGAAATTTGGCTGTCAAGGAGTCCTCCGCCAATTTTGGGCCTAACCACCTGAAATTTTAAATGTAGGTTATCTGGACATGAGTCAAACCTTTTAATATATAAATATACATATGCACATAAAATTATGAACAGTACATAGGGCCCGAGCAAAGCCGAACTGAAGTACTAGTATATATATATATATATATATATATATAGTAAGTTATGAAAATATATATATATGGCAATTAAACTGCACAGAATATTCCGTGGTTCATTCTCATGAGAATTCGTCTATATATATATATATATATATATATATATATATATAATCAGTTAACAAAAGATAAAAGTAACCAAAAATTTATCTAATCTCGTTATAAATTTATTTCAACTCGATAGAACCTTGTCAAATGAGTAAGCTAGTCGAGGGTTGTCGCCCGACTGAAAAATGAAAAAAAAAAAAAAAAGAATCACACGCCATTTTGTTTTTACTAAAAGTGTGATAAGGAGTGGAGTAGAAATTGGGGCAAGGTACCAAAATAAGGAGGAGGCATTGCCGTCAATCAAATTATCAACCCTCATCTAAAAAAAAAAATCAGAAACGCTCTATTCACTTATTTAATAGTTACTAGTTGAATGAGTTCTTCAAAATCGGTCATGGCCTTAAGATCTGCTTATTTCGAAACAGGAAGTGAGCATCAGATTCAAAAGTGAAGATTAAATTGGATTCTGTGAAGCAGTAGACAAAGATATCTTTTAGAATGTCATCATCATTTTATGCATGCATTTGTAGCAATGTTTCAGCATTACATAATAAGCCTAAAAAAGGGCTGATGAGCCATAAAAAAAATTGATTACGGACAAAACAAAACAACCAATCAATGAATAGTTTACAAGCCATAAAAAAAATTGATTACGGACAAAACAAAACAACCAATCAATGAATAGTTTACAAGCCATAAAAAAAATTGATTACGGACAAAACAAAACAACCAATCAATGAATAGTTTACAAGCCATAAAAAAAATTGATTACGGACAAAACAAAACAACCAATCAATGAATAGTTTACAAGCCATAAAAAAATTGATTACGGACAAAACAACCAATCAATGAATAGTTTACAAGCCATAAAAAAAAATTGATTACGGACAAAACAAAACAACCAATCAATGAATAGTTTAAAAGCCATAAAAAAAATTGATTACGGACAAAACAAAACAACCAATCAATGAATAGTTTACAAGCCATAAAAAAAAATTGATTACGGACAAAACAACCAATCAATGAATAGTTTACAAGCCATAAAAAAAATTGATTACGGACAAAACAAAACAACCAATCAATGAATAGTTTACAATTCATGTAGAGTAGAAGGTGGATCTTAGATTTACTTTTGTCAGTCTTGTAAATGAAGTTACTGTTTAGTTTGTGTCTGACCATTTTAAATGGAAAGAGAGGTTGATCCCATACATACTGCGATAATTTGTTGATAGATTAGGGGAAGAATTGTTGCTTTATGGGTAGGTTGTTGCTTCGATCAGGAGGTGCGTGCAAATTTCCAACCCTCTCATAATATTCATTGTCATTCAACTTTCAATCTGTCATTCTAATTAATGGCTATTCTAGAATTTTTTAGCTTTGATAAGTGATAACTCGTTAGTAAAAACATGATACATAGTTTTTCAGCACTATATATACACTACCCCCCTCCCCCCAAAAAAGGGTTGATATATAAAATATGATAAACAAATTAGGTTTTATGTTTAGTTATGAGTGTAACTACTTCAGTTGGAATGGAAAAGGTTGACGCCATACAAGCCAGTGTTTCCCACAACACCAAAGGTAATATAGTCTAGACCATTTTTCCCTGTTGACTGAGGTATTAATTTGGCCCTCTGCAGTTCTAAGAGATCTACTCTTTCAGGTTTTGCATTCTCCCTTTGAGAAGATGTTACTTTATTACTAACTAGCCTGGGTACCCGGCGTTGCCTGGGTGTTTGGAGGTGTGTGTTGAGCAAAAAACAAACAAAAAACAACAAAAAAAAAGTGGTAGTAGGCAGGCTCAAACCTGTACTGCGAAGGAGGAAAAGAATGGGGAAAAAATGCGACGTCTTTGTTGCTGCGTCCATCGCCAAACCAGAAGTGGTGAAGGTTTAAACTAGGGCTAGTCAATCGAAAAGAGGGGATGACTTTCGAAAATATCAGCGAAAATAACGACCCCTCCTTGTAGAAAAGTGCTAACTTGAGGATGAAGGAATTAATGTTTTTAGTCAATTTTTCGATATTTGTCGTCCGAATGGTCGAGCTTCAAAACGATATCTTTCTCATGAAAATTTGTCGCCTCTGTCGAAAGTTTTAGGCAGACATACATACATACATACATACATACATTTAAACAGACAGGTGGTATTTATATTATAGATTGTTTGAGGCGCCTCTACTGAGGAATTCCGACGGGACGGTCCTAGGAATTTTTTGCAAGCTAGATTGCTCTTCCTCTAGTACATAAGCTCTTCAAATCCCACTTTCTAACCCTTGTGTTACATCATCCCATCATGGGAGAGAGACAAATATCAACACCATATACATCGAATGATTTTTCTGACAAATGGGAAAGAACTGCTGTTTCCTGGTTCAGCTGTTGTTTGAGGGAGGGGGTAGTATGTGCAGATTTACAATCTCACAAGTCATCAAATGTTATTCCCATTCATTATTTTCTATCCTCTCATCATTTATCATCGTTTGCCTGTAAATTTATTCAACTCATTAACCATTATTCTCAAGTGGTTTTTAGCCTTTATAAGTGACTAACCTGTGTTGAGCAAAAAAAGTGATATAAGGCAGGCAGGCAGGCAGGCTCGAACCCATACCACGAAGGAGAAAAAGAATGTGGAAAAAAAAACGTGACATCTTTGCCGTTATGTCCATCGCCAAACCTGAAGTGGTTTAATTTAAATTAAGGCTAGTCAATCGAAAAGAGGGTATGAATTTCGAAAATATCGGCGAAAAAAGCGACCTCTCCTTGTAGAAAAGTGTCCAATTGAGGGTTAGGGAATTAATGTTTTTAGTCAATTTTTCAATATATGTCGTCCAAAGGGTCGAGTTTCAAAACGAGACCAATCTTGTGAAAATCCTTCGCCTCTGTCGAAAGTTATAGGCAGACATACAAACATATATACATACATACATACATACATACATTTAAACAGACAGGTGAGATTTATATTATAGATAAGTCATTCGTTAAAAAAGCAAAGATATATATATATATATAATGAAAGTCAAAGTTGTTTTTCATGATATAAGGGTTGTTTGAATTTTAAAATAAAATACGTATGAAATACGTTTATAAGCCACATTACAACGCAATATTATGTAAAATACATATTTATTACGTTGTAATTTGACTTATAAACGTATTTGATACGTATTTATTATATATATATATATATATATATATATATATACTAGACTACCCGTGACCCGTTGGGTCAGTATGTTATATTAGCTATGAAATTTGTGTATGAGCGTGACACTTGTGACGTAAAGAAATTTTTTTTTTTTGACATAACAGAAACATTTCTATGAAAGTATATTAAAATGAAAAAAGAATATAGATAGATTTCTATGGGGTCGTTCTGTTTATTATAATTGATTATTTTTGGAAAAAAAATTACAGTTACTGAATTATAAGTGGTTGGCCATACTTATAGGTAAATGCGCACTGAACAGATACCATAATACTCATTATAGTTAAATTCAAATTTTGATATATCTGATTTTTTTTTTTTACATCGTTCATTTCTGTATTACGTTTAAGTTATTTTAAACCCCACTCTTCCCATGTTAAATAATAATTTCGAAATAACAACGTTAATATTTCAGCGTTCCAATTGTTCTTTTGTTTTTTGTTTCTTTTAAACCCCACTCTTCCCATGTTAAATAATAATTTCGAAATAATGACGTTAATATTTCAGCGTCTGAATTGTTCTTTATTTTTTTTTTTTCGTGTTTAAATTACCCAAATAAACAATTGTTAATACTGCCTGCTTTTTTTTTTACATCGTTCATTTCTGTATTATGTTTAAGTTATTTTAAACCCCACTTTTCCCATGTTAAATAATAATTTCGAAATAATAACGTAAATATTTCAGTGTGCAGGTCAAAATCTGCAAAAAAAGCGATTTGTATTTATTTGTTTACGTTGTTATAGGTTATGTTTTGCGCACATGCACAACCGGATGTCGTAAACCGGAAAGTGGGTTACATACATCGTTACAAGGTTTTATAATTATATATATTGCATTAAATTAGCCAAGAGGGGTTGATATACCGTAAAACCTGATAAAGAAATTGTTTTATGTTCTGTTGTTGGCATAACAATTTAGGATTGAATGAGAAAGATCGCCCCTCCCGCTCTCTCTCTCTCTCTCTCTCTCTCTCACACACACACACACGCAAATATACTCGTGTACTGTGGATGAAAATGGGGAGTCACGCTTGCATGATTTTAGAATTGCATTCATTTCCTGATTTTGTAACCTTTGCCATCAGCACCTTGGCATTTGTATACATTGATTTGCATCATTAATCAAAAAGGAGCCGTTTGTATGGACATCGCGGTTGCCTTTGTCTTGAAGAGTTCACAGTGGATGCCCCTCCTTCGGGAAGGATGTCGTTGCAATGAGTAGGTTATAGTGAAACAAGTGTTGCAGAATTCGTCTTGTTCAACAGATGCTTAAATCTTGCAAAGAAGGTTAGGGTTAATAAAACAAAGTTCAAAACCGATTTCGAAATCTTGTCGGATTTTTCAAGTCAGGCCCAAAGAGCATTTGAGCTGACAAACTAAACTTTAGGTGCTAAGCTTCAAATAAATGAATTATTTATCGACATATCCACCTTTTTTTTTTAATAACTTAAAACAGCCTTTTGTCCATCAGGGAAGTCAATTGTTTGATCTCAAAAAGGAGTTATGGCTCTAGCAATATCAACTATGTTCTCCACAAGGCATCCTTTGAAGTAGATTGCTCTCCTCCCTCATAAACTACTCTTTTTAATATTGACCAGAGATATTCAATTGGGTTAAGGTCTGGAGAACACGATGGTCAGGTCATGAGAGTTTCTCCAAAGAAGCCCATGGATTCAAGGAAGGCTGCAGTTGCCCTAACAGAATGGGATGGTGCATTGTCATGCATAAAAATCATCTGAAAGCGACGTGACAATGGTAGGTCATCTAGCCATGGTGACAAATGTTTATCCAAAAAGGCCGTGTATACATTGCTAGTAAGTTTTACAACCTCTGGAACTCGGAATGGCCCAACCAACTTATCCCTAATTATTCCCGCCCAAAACATGATGGCGATGAACTCTGTAAAGGGTTGGAGTTTCATTCGAGTTCCAAACTTTGGCCCATCAATCCGGACTGTCAGGAGTAGCACGGGTCTCATCTGTAAATAGGATACGTTGGAAACCCATTTTCATGTAATTCTGTGCCCAAGCCTTTTGCTTTTCCCTATGTCGTTTGTTCAATGGAGGCCTTGGAATAGTTTTGATGTTCCTTAACATCTCATTTAACATATTACATCGGGCTTGTCTAGATCTTGGAGCGATTCCAGCTCTTGCAAAAATGGAAGCACTGGTGCTGTGTGGGTTTCGGTTGACTTCCTTTCGAATTTTCTGAATATCACGATATGAAAAGTTTCTCCTGGTGCCCTTATCCTTTCTGGATTTGGTGTTGGGGTTGTTCACAAAGAAAACCAAAGTTCTTGGATCCCTTTCCAGCTCCATAGCTAAATCTTTGATGAACAATCCTTCTGCGAGTCCAGCAACAATCCTTTCCTTTTCAATAACCGTTAATCACCCCCTTTTGTGACATTTTAAAAGACCTGCAATAAAGCGATGAGCAGTATAAATTACTTGATGATAAATAAAATGTCATGACTTCGTGAATATCTCATGGATTTGAATAAAATTTGGGAAATAACTAACATTGAAACAGTCATTTGATGATACAATTTTCATTTTTGTATGACGTATATTTAGTGAAATATTGATATTTTACTGATCTGCAAAAAGCGATTGACACAGTTTATATATATATATATATATATATATATATATATATATATATGTATGTGTGTGTATATATGTGTGTGTACGTATGTATATATGTGTGTACATATGTATGTGTGTGTGTACGTATGTGTGTGGTCTTATGTATATGCGTGTGTGTGTACATATGTATATATGTGTGTGTATGTATATGTACACATATATATATATACATACACACACATATGTATGTATATATATAAATACTTGTATATTTACAATAAGTGTGTATGTATGTATGTATATATATATGTGTATGTATGTGTGTATATATATGTATATATACGTATGTGTGTGGTCTTATGTATATGCGTGTGTGTGTACATATGTATATATGTGTGTGTATGTATACGTACATATATATATATACATACACACACATATGTATGTATATATATAAATACTTGTATATTTACAATAAGTGTGTATGTATGTATATATATATATATATATATATATATATACATTTAAAGGTTATGTGTATGTATATATATATATATATATATATATATATATACCTATATATACATTTAAAGGTTATGTGTATGTATATATATACCTATATATGCATTTAAAGTTTGTGTGTGTATATAATATATATATATATATATATATATATATATATATATATATATATATAATCTTTAAATTTCATTCTATTCAATCATTAAAACCCATTGGTGATAATTTTTCTAATAAAAGATGAGTTTATTTACGACACAAAGTCGTTATCTGATTACAATAGGAAAAATGCCTGCTTTTAGAAAAAAAACAAACAAAAAAAAACATAACAATAATTGTGTCTTGAAGATCTTTTATTTATATCTCTAATTTCCAAAAGTCGGCATTGGCATGCGTCTGAAAATTCCTCTATGAAAGAAATTCGAACATCGCTCGGATACTTTGGATACCATTGTTGCCAAAGGATTCTGCGGAGATCCCTGTCAGTTTAGTAAGGATTGTCAACGGCACTTCATTCAAATGCAAAGAATGGTTCATTCTGTTTGCTGCCACTCTTCTTGGGGAATGATATTTATGCCTGAAGAAATTGGGTTAGCCAAGCACGTTGTTGTTGTTAAGGGGGAATTACCGTTCTGTTTTTTAATGAGGTTGTCTTTTTGTGCTTGTTGGGGAAGAGGGGGGTTCTTGCTAATTAAAAAGAATGGTATAGTCGCTCAGTTGAAAAATTGTACAGTAATTCAGTGGAATGAAAAACAAGTCCGATAGCCATTAGTCGCGTGCTCTCGTGTAATGAATGAATGCGTGAATGTAGGATTGACATGAAATTCTTAAAAAAACTAAAATGACCGAAAATAGGCTGAAATGACTTAAATAAATAAAAAGTAAATAACTTAGAATGACTTTAATGAACTTAAGGATGAATCGAATGACCTTAAAAATGTCTTGAATGCTTAAAAAATAACTGGAATCCTTCAAAAACAACTTGAATGATCTGGAGAATGACTTGAATGGCTTTGAGACTGACTGGTTGTAAAGTGGGTGATCATTTTACATTAAATTAATACAGAAAAGTGATCCCCTATTTATATCACAAAGTTACAAACATAATTACAATTCACAGGAGTATATATATATATATATATATATATATATATATATATATATATATATATATATATATATTATATATATATATATATATATATATATATATATATATATTATATGGCTTTTGATTTTATTATATTCTAATTACTCATTGAATTACATCGGTGATAAATTTTGGACCTGAAGGAGTACAATTCCTTCCGGCTTATTGACTTTTTGTATTCTACAAAAATCCTCTTGCACACATTTTTAAAAATTTTTTTATTGTAAACAGAACTTTATAACATAAATTAGCTATCTTTTATTAAAAGAGCAATTCGGTTCTCCTCACGAATAAGAAATAACTTTACATATTACAAGGCGATACTTATAATAGGCCTGGTAATGGTGCAGCTATTTCCTAAGGCTGGGAACTGTCACATGGTGACAACTGCTATTTATTAGGTACGTGCAAAATGAATGCTGTTGCTCAAAATGTATAAACGTTTTGACCCCTTCCTTTATTTAAAAATTCACCCCAAATCAGAAAAATGACCAATTTTAATGAAATTTTCGGTATTTATCAAATAATGATCACGGAATATATTGAACCCATTATTTTTATTTAAATCTTAGTGGAAATGTATTATTTTGTTTAAACATAAAAATACCTTCACTAAAGTTATGATTTTCTGTAATAAAAAAAAAATGAATGAATTTATTTTTGCTTTTTTTATGAAAATAAGGCATCGTAAATTATAACAATTAAAAATAAATTTAATTTTTACAGGGACATTACGAAAAAAAAGCCCCTAAAGTCCGTATTAATGAATTTGATATAACTCTGAGAAAAATTAATTTCTCGAACTACCAATATTATCATTGAATTAAGCATTGTTTATTTTATATTTTCACACAAAAAAATTATAATAGCAAAAAATATTTCTACTTTTTTTTAAACTACAGGTTTCGCATAATTTTTATATGCAAGATTTTAATATTTTCCTTGCTTGCATAAATGTGAAACTTTTGGCGTAACATAATTTTTATATAATTTTGAACAACAATTAAAAAACTAAATAATTTAAAAGCAGGAAGATAGAAAAATAATTAAATTAAAAAATGGTAAAAATGATACATACGTTCAGGATAGGAGTGTATGGATGCACGTCTGGGGGAGGGGGGACTAGCACCCCTACCTACTTTTAATTACATGACGTCATTTTTAGCCAGTCTTTCTACTGACTGAAAATTTGGCTTCCATATAATCTGTGTTTACAAAACTACCGTTTGTCGCGATTTTGCAGATGGCAAAATCCCTCGCTTTTTAGGCTAATTAAACTATTTTATGTACAAACCAGGTGTCTTTTTTTATTATTTAATTCAATATCTTAGGACTTTACTAATTATCTTTGAAATAAACTCAGAAAACTAATATTTATCGTTTAAAGGATTTTTACAATGAATTTATTTAACTTAAAAATTTACCTGAATTGGTTGGCTCGCCTTGAAAACATTTTTCATAACAATTTTTTTTTATTCCCACGTGTACAAGTATTTTTTTTTTCCTTTTGGAAATTAACTTTGGGCTTTAATCTTTCAAGTACGATATTAGTCGGAAATTTAAATATTCCAAATCATTTTAAAAACGATCGTACATCAAGTGCCATTACAGAAAATAGTTTTCGGAGAAATTTTCAAGTTTGTATTACATAATAAACTGAATAGTGTGCATAGTAGCAGGGGAGGTAATGAATTTTTTGAAAGCTTCCGAAAACTTAAGCCAATTAAGAAGAAATGAGTTATTTCCCTTGTGCGAAATCGTTTTTTTTTTTGTTGAATCATAGAAATGCATATTATGTAATATTCCAGTAATATTTAACTAATTGTGACGTGACAATTAGGCAGATAATATTGCTTTTAGTTGAAATTAATATAAACGTAAGTACTTATCAATGTTTTCTTTAATGAAAACTCAATTTTCGACTGTTGAATTCCACTATTATATTGAACTAGCGGGGGTACCCGGCGTTGCCCGGGTGTTTCGAGGTTTGTGTGGTTTTGGGTAAATCAAAACAAAAGAATAATAAAACATCGATGCCCGGATGCTTGTTTCGGGGTGGGGGAGGGGAGGTTAAAAGAAAATAGTTTTGGTAGGTAAGTAGGAAGGATCGAACCCGAAGCCTTGAGGCGAAGTTGGAAAATAAAGTGTGAAAAAAAAAAAAAAAAACGTGCGACGTTAACAGCTCGGCCATCAAGAAAATTCCATTCTAGGTGTTTAGGCAAAAAAAAAAAAAAAAAAATCGACACGAACGTGAAAATATAATGTGAAGGGTCCGACACGCTAACCACTACGCCTCGGAGCACTACAACCGAGTTTAGAGATTTTAAGTAACTTTGTTGTTTGACTTCTGATATTTGATCGCCTTTTAAACTGAAAAAAAAAATGACACAATTCAGTTTATGTTTTTAATCCCCCACCCCTGCTACCGACCAAAGAAATAATTTCAACGTTTCAAATACTGAATGAAATGTATGTTTATTAGTTTATGAAACGATTTTGCTAATATATGACGGGAGTAAAGTTTAAGGAAATGCAAACAGCGGACTATTTTGCAAACGAAATAAACCGGAAATGATTTTTTTTTTTTTTTTTTTTTTTGCGAAAAAAAAAATGGAAAGAATCAGAGTTCTTTTAGTGGCCAATTTTGCACATGATTGTTTATGTTTCCACTGTGGCAAAAACTGTAAAAGAAATTTAAAAAAAAAAATGCCACATTATAAGTTATGTTTTTATTCTCCTCCCTGGCTGGCGAAGAAATGAAACTAAATTTATGTTTTTATTTTTTTTTAAGAGAAATAATTGAAAGGAAGGAAGTGTTAAATTCCATGCCAGTTTTGTAGGCAACTGTGTTCTTTGCACAGAAATACAACGGAATCTAGTTTAGTAAATGGAAAACGTACATAAACTTAATGAATGAAAATTCCATTCTAAGTGTTTAGGCAAAAAAAAAAAAAAACGACTACAGTAGGTAGGCGTGACGTGAATGGCGTAATCAATAAAATTACATGGAAGAAGTGAACGGTTGTATAACGCAATGTGATTGAAAAGTCCATTTACCTGAATATTGGCTGCTAAATGTTATTCAATGAGGCTACGCTGAAAGAGACACAAACATATCATAATTAGTTGGGTACATAAGTAAGAATTGGAGACCAATTGAGTTTGTTGTAAAACATGGAATCCAAGGTTAGTTCGTTTTGGGTTTTTTTAGTAAACGCGATTTTCAATGTGTAAACAGAAGTTGTATTGCAGAACACAAATTTCTGTAAGAGAGTGTTTGAATAGTATGCTATGCAATTTGTTGAAGTAATATAAATGGTAATCAAGCAATGTAAAAGTAAGCATGGGATGAGAAGTAATGTTTGTGGGAATGTCGGTATCGGTTAAATTCATGGTGCGTTTCACCCAGTAGGAAGCATAGAATGGAAAGGCACGGTAAAATTCCATTCCAGTTTTTTTTTAAGCAACTACGAAGTAAAGAAAACCCAAACCGGCGTTCCTTCATAACCGTCACTTGTGAACGATTCTGGACGCGGTGTAAGTTGTGGCGGGGGAAGGAGGAATTAATTAGAGAGAAAAGATTTTACTACTTCCATTGATTTTAACCGATTCTGGCAGTGAACTCTCACCAAAAAAAATATAGGAATCTACGATTATCGAGGAAGTGGAGAGGTAATATGCCTATAACACACCTCAGATGATGTGCTGCAGTTTGTGCATATTACAATCGTATGAAATGTCTTGATTTTTCATCCTATTAAGGTCAAAATCATAGGGGAAAAATGAGTTCATTTTATATATACATCGAATCGAATAACTCTTCATTCAAACTGATGAGTGTTCAGCTAACATGAAAAATATACATGTCTATGGATAAAATTTCTTATTTTAATTTTCCCTTTAACTTTTCTTTTTTATTCTGATGATATAATAAAATAATGTATAACATTTATTCCTCATCTTTCATTTAATATTATTGTTTGCTCCTCCTAATAGTGCTGAGCTTTTATCTTGATAAGTTTTGCTTTGTTAAAGATTTACACTTTGATAACATAATCATATTTATATATAGCTGACATGATGATATATTTAGCTGAATTTTTTAGATTTCATTATATTTTAATCACCAGCTCTGATTAATTTTGATAATTTTGGATCTTATGGAGTGCAATTTCATTCAATGTATTGACTTTGGATTTTCCTTTACACCAAGGATTGCATTTTCTGCATTGCGGACATTACTGAGTGTAACATAAGCAACTTTTTTTTTTAAATTGCCTGATAAGGACTTCTGGTTTTAACCGACCATTTGTCCGAAATATTAGCATGTCCAATGTTGCGACTATGTACATTTGCTTATAGCTATAATATAAAGCTGAACGTCTGTGTGTGTGTGTGTGTGTCTGGTCACAAATAGGCTCCTATACGGTGGACTATTATAGAAAACTGATCACATATAATGATAGAAGATGTATCGAGACACAGGAATGGGTATGTTTGATCTGGCATAATGATGATTTATTAAAATTGTGGGGTCTGCGTACGCGCCTTGTCCATAAAGTATGGAAATAAAAAATTTAAAAATTAAAAAACGTTTTTTTTTTTTTTAAATTTTTTTATTACATTTTCACCCCAAACAAGGCAAATTGCCACTTTGATGTAGGGGGCTACTATCAGGGGCAACAACTACTGGGGTACTATGTAGGGATTTGGGCAGCAAGGTGTCGGTTCACGTTACACTTGAACTTCTGCACGTCAGTACTGTTGGGGAAGCAGGGACCTGGAATGGAATTCCAGAGTCTAGCGGTTCTGGGGAAGAAACTATTGGAGTAAAAAGATCTTTTACATCTAGGGATCTCTACAGTGTGGGGGTGGGATTTAGCAGCCTGTCGGGTTTGTCGAGGGTGCTCACGTCGTGGGGGCACAAGTAATTGCAGTTCGTCAGAGCATTCGCCACTAAAATACTTGTAGAAAAGGCAGAGGGATGCAACATTTCGTCGATGGGACAGAGGCTGAAGCTTAGATGCCAGTTCAGGGCCTATCAGGTTTGCGACTCTCTTTTGAACCTTGTCAAGGAGCGATAGACTAGTAGCAGATGCACCAGCCCAGATGTGGCAGCAATACTCCATACATGGGCGAATGGTGGCCTTATAGAGGTACAGGATACTTTCGGGTGTTAGTAGTTTTCTAGCGCGGTAGAGAGAGCCAACCTTTCTTGCAGCGGCCCTGGCAATGCCTTCAATGTAATTGTTCCAACTCATGTTTCCTGTGAACGTTAGGCCAAGGAGTTTGAAAGATGGACTCTCAGATAAAGAGTCGTTGGCCATTGCTATGGGTGGTAGAGAGGGTTTCTTGTAATTATTGAATGAAACTAGTTTAGTCTTGGCAGCATTGAACGCGACCAACCACTTTTGTCCCCATTCCACTACAGATTGGAGGTCTTCCTCTAGTGTTCACAAGTGTTTTTGATATAGATGTACATAATAATACTTTGATAAGTATGTTTTAACTTAAATAGGGATGGTATAATAAAATTGTGGGGTCTGCGTTCACGCCTGGCCTCGAAAAAATGGAAATAAGCACAAACTTTAATAAAGACTTTTCATGTCTATCTGCATAAGTATACTTTGATAATTATGTTTCAGTTTGAAGAAATATGGTATAATAAAAATATGGGATGTTCGTTCGCGCCTGACCTCCATAGAATGGAAATATGTCACAAAGTTTAACAAGGTTTTTGAATATAGATCCACAGAATATTATGATAAGTGTTTCAGTGTGAACAGGTATGGTATAATAAATTATGGGGTTTATCTATTTTATTTTTACTTTCATCATATTTTGCTTTAGATTTGATACCCCCAAATTCGAAGCTATCTCTTTACAACCCTTCCTTTTCATAAGCTATCATACTTTCATAAATCAGAGTCAATTTTCTGTTGGCTGTTTTTGAACCCAGTCAACGACAGGTACTTTTGCTAGTATATATATATATATATATATATATATATATATATATATATATATATATTGTGTGTGTGTGTGTGTGTGAATATATAAACATTTTAAGCAGTTTCCGTGGATCGATCAATGTTTCAACATTTCCATGTTTCAAGAGGGAACATCACAGTTAGAAAACCAACTTTAGAATAAAATTTCACAGAATGCCATCGAAAACACAAATGAGATAAGAAAGAACATTCTCTTTTCCAATTTAAAATATTTATTTATAAGCTGTGCAGAAATATTGAATACTCTTTAAAAATATTGGTTTTAGTTTGTTAAAAATATACTTGAATTCAAACAATATATATATATATTAATCAGTATATATTATATTATTATTATATGAACCACCTTGAATGCAAGGAAAAACTTTTACAAAATTATCGAAAAGTCATTTTTTATTTTCCATTCCGTACATACAATTGTTTCAGCCTACAACCCTGATTCCAGTAAAGCAACTGCCCCTGACGGTATTCCAATTATAGTGCTCAAAAAACTTAAACCAGAACTAGCGCCCAAACTTACAAAACTGTTTATGTTTAAAGAGAATTGCTTCCCATCACTCTGAAAAATCTCATCAGTATGCCCCATATTTAAGAATTCAGGTAATCGGTCATCTCCCTCTCAGTACAGTCTCCTGTGCGTCATAAGTAAGTTGCTGGAATCTGTGTTAAATAGAGAAAACTATCTCAGCAAAAATAACCTTCATAGTGTTATGCAATATGGTTTCCGTTCTGCTAGATCTACAGCAGATGTGCTTACAGTTATATCTCATAGGATTAGCGAATCTCTTGACGAAGGCTGCCTCTCTAGGGCAATTGCTCTTGATATATCAAAGGCCTTTGATAGAGTATGGCATAAAGGTTTGCTGTACAAGATCTCCAGCTACGGTATAGCTGGAAATGTCTTCTCAATTATTAAATCATTTCTCTCTGATAGGTTCATAAGAGGAGTGGTTGATGGGTAGAAATCGGAAGCTCACAGTATTAATGCTGGAGTCCCTCAGGGGTCTATCCTGGGCCCAACTCTCTTTCTGATCTACATTAATGATTTTCCAAATCACATCCTTACATCGTTCGTAGACATTTATGCTGATGACACTACCATCTATGGTAGCACGTCAAAGACCGTAAACGACCAAGTTCTCTCTGATTCTCTCTCCTCCGATCTTTAGCATATGGTACAATGGGAAAAGAGATGGCTGGTTACTTTTAATGCATCTAAAACCAAGCTTTTATCTTTACATCATCAATGCTCTGATCTCCATCTGGCATCAATTGAAATGAATGGATCTCGTCTTGGGGAGGCTCCATGTTTTGACAAGCTTCTGGGCTTGACCTTTACTTCTGATCTTAAATGGAACACATACATCAAATGTGTTGCCAAGGCCGCTGGAAAAATGATGGAATCCTTCTATCGATCTTCTATGATGCAACTCTCTATCTATATAAAAGCTAGGTACGTACAAGGATGGAGTACCGTTGTCACATCTGGACAGGAGCTGCTAGAAAGGACTTATCCTGCCATGATAGAGTTCAAAATAGACTCTTGAACCTCGTTGGGAATGCCCTTTTCTCTTCCCTGCAACCTCTTTCTCACAAAAGAGATGTTGCGAGTCTGTCTCTGCTTTATTGTTATTTTCATGGCAAGTGCTCGTCTGAGCTTCAATCTATGGCCCCCTGTCGCGAAACTTTCACGAGAAACACTTGTCTAGCTGAAAACACTATCAATAATTTCCCCCAATCTTTATCTGTGTCTAAACCTAAACATAGATTCCATGAACAAAGCTTTTTTATTAGAACTGCATGCCTGTGGAACTGTCTTCTGTTTTCCTGCTTTCCAGCTGACTACAATATGGTTGTCTTCAAGTCGAACATAAACAAGTTCTTGATGAGCCGCTCCACTTAAGTTAACAAATTTACCGAATTTCCATTACTAACGATTACTATATTGTCCAATTGACTACTGTACACTCTTTAACCCTTATCTTCGAGTGGCCTATGGGTCTTTATAAGTGGTGATGTCTATGTAAAAAAAAAAACAACAACAAAAAAACAACAACTAAGATATTCATCATGTTTGCAATATATTATGTATTTTTCTTGTTTATTGTTAAGGCCATCCTTAGTGCTCATGTAAATAGATAAAATGGCAACCTCCACAGAGAAACTATGTTGTATTCCACATTCATTTTCCATTTCGTATCACCACGCCAATTATTATATAAAACTTTGAATCGACAGACTGGCTTATCTGCCCTTTTACACAAGTTCTGTAAATAAGACACAAAATGGCTCAAAAGAGCGCCAATCCAATTTAATCAGATATTTGAGAATAAAATTAATTTTATTTATTACTAAAATTCTACTCGATAATTTTCCGTAATTTTTGGTGTATACTAATATTTTCAACAGATAAGTATTATATCTATTCATATGTTTTCCTGTTTTATTTTGAACTGCCTTATTTCACTTATCTCCCAATATAAGTGAACACTGTACAATCTCTACAGCACTACAGAGAACGTCTGGAATTATTTTCAAGCAGAGCATCACCAGCGACAGCGAAAGGAAATGTCTGTCAGGCATGCATACACAGTATGCTGATGTATAGAAGAGAAATTTGGCCAGTATGAGTTGAGGACATGCGTTGCATAATGAGAAATGATATGTGTAATGTGAGACTAAACGAGAGGCTTAGATCTGGCGATGTCAGAGAAAGATTAAATTTGGATAAATGAGAGTTCTTGGGTGACTAGATGTAGAATTGTTGAGGTAACAGGGTTAGTTGGCAGGAGCAGGCCAATGAAAACATGGTAGAAATTGATCATGATACACTTGAGAGAAGGTATATTTGGGCAGCATTGTTTTTCTTATGCCTGTTTCGTTGAACAGCAAGGAAAGTCCTGTTTGTTTGTATTGCAACCCATTTTTTTTCCTTTTGGCGGGCCAATGTTTGAACGTTCTGTTCGAGTGTAAAAAGAAATTTGCCATAGTCGCAAACGTTTTCGACTTCCATGAGTCGTCACAATTTGAGACGGCTAAAATGCCAGTGTTTTTAATTAACATGGTCCTAAATCCGTTTTTAAGGGTGTCATGTTGTAAATGGAACTGTTCAAGGAAGATAGGTGACATGTTAGCCGATGAGATATATTGGTTATAGTCCGCTGATGTATGTGTTGTTTTTGGAGACGCATTCTCTTATAAGGCATTTTAGCCATCTCAAATTGGGATCTGCGTCTCCCAATCATTGAAGTCCTACTCATTCTCATAAATAAACCGACCATTAATCAAGCTCAATATGAAGGGGAAGGTACGCTTAAGTGCTTTTAATGATTTTAAATGATTGTAATCAACTTTTCAATAAATTCACCAAAGGCAATTTTTAATCGATCACTCGCCTGAAGATGACACATGGAGGTCGAAAACATTTGCAACTATGGCAAATTTCTTTTTTACACTCGGACAGAACGTTCGAACATTGGCCCACCAAAAGGAAAAAATGGATTGCAAGAGAAACAAACAGGAATTGTCCCTGCTCTTCAATGAAACTTTAGAGAAGAGAGATAAATAAAAAATCTGATCAGAGATAGATTAGTTTGAAAGTCAATTTTAAACAATCACCATATAAAATGGATTTTTTTTTTTGTTTTTTGTTTTTTTTTAACTCTTATTCACCTAAAACAAGACACAGTGCCACTTGGATGTATGAGACTCCTATATCAATGCTTCCGTTCAGTCTCAAGAGACAATGGATACCCCCTGTAAGGGTAAGGTTCATATTACGCTTGAACTTCTGCATGTCAGTACATACAGTCAGGAAAGCAGGAGACTGGGAGGGAATTTCAAAGTTTAGCAGTTCAAGGGGGAAAAAAACTATTAGTAGGAGTTTTGGCATCTAGGGATCTCTACAGTGAATGAGGTGCGATTTTGTTGTTTGTCGGGTTAGTCAGGAGTATTTACATCAAAAGGGCACAAGTGCTATGAGTTCGTTGGAGCACATTCCATTAAAATAAGCACAGGGATGCAACATTGCAGCGATTGTTGATAGTGCAGGACTTATTAGGTTTGAGACTCTTTTTTTTTTAACGCTATCAGAAGGAGAAACTAGTGATGGATGCATCAGCCCAGACGTGACAATAATATTCCATACATGGGCGGTGGTTTTGTAGAAATATAGGATACTGTCAGGTGTGAGTCATTTTCTAGCATCGTAGAGAGAGCCCACCTTCTTTGCAGCAGCTTTAGCAATGTCTTTAATGTATTTGTTCCAATTCACGTTGCCTGTGAATGTTAAACCAATAAGTTTGAACTAAAGAGCTCTCACATAGCATATTATTAGTCCTGACAATCAGTGGCCGAGAAGGTTTAACAATTGCAGTTAAAGGAAAGAAGCTTAATCTTAGCAGCATTAAATATCACCATTCCATTTTCGTCCCCATTCCGTTACAGATTGGAGGTCATTCTGTAAGGTTTCAGCTGTTAAACCAAATTAATGATGATAATGACTATCCTAGATGTAAGCAATGTTAAATTCTGCTGATAGAAAGATAGGCAAATCCTCCGCGTCAACTTAATTGACTGACCTCACATAATATTCCTATTTACATCCGTGACCTTTTCATTTTAAAAGAAAATGGTAAATATTTCAACCTGCTTGTTAGAAAGGATTGTCATGCATGCGCCGCATAGCCAAGGAAAGGGCAATTGTTAAGAATGCGATTCCGGTACTTTACTTTGCAGGGGATTCCTCTGTGTGTGTGCGCGGGGTGGGGGGCATCTGTTGTAAAATCTTTGAAAGGAATTCCAGAAGTTTGGCAAATGGCATGGGGAACGTTAGAATCTAAAGAAACAGAAGAAAAGCAGGGTTTAAAATGGATTACGAAAATTCAAAAATATGTGGCAATTGAATGAGTCAGTTTTTTTTTTATGAAGACAATCAAAAAGCAAGACCTAGTAGATATCCCAAACCAAAATTTTATTTTCATGATATCTAAAAACTTTTAATGTGGCAAC
Organism: Euprymna scolopes; assembly: GCF_053919585.1. Taxonomy (NCBI): domain Eukaryota; kingdom Metazoa; phylum Mollusca; class Cephalopoda; order Sepiida; family Sepiolidae; genus Euprymna; species Euprymna scolopes. Next base: position 101,636,531 of record NC_136483.1, on the reverse strand, counting down.
ATAGATCTTTGCAAAATACAAACAATATGTATTATTTGCATTATTCAGCCTACTGTTCTTGTCTTAGATATCATTATTCTCCTAATATTTCAGTTGATGTAACCACCGACTTTCTTCAGGCTCGTATTGTCGGACTCTGAAATCTATGAGGAGTTAATTAGTACTCTTAGTATTTAACAGTGACATTTGTAAAGAGGAGGGTTTGAGTGAAATTTAAGAATCAGCGGTGACATCAAAACGGAAGTCGATAAAACCACGTTACTTTCGAATGGAGACTCTCTCTCTCTCCCTCTCCCTCTCTCTCCGAGTGACCCTTCAAACGGAGAAGACATGTCCAAGCAACCCGGCTATCTATCTACAGTCGACTGTTCATTAAAATCACTGTACCTTTTCCAGTGATGTTAATTTACAAAAAAAAGTTTTTTTTTAAAGAGTAGAATAGTCGCCGGAAAATGAAAAAGAGATAAAGATAGAGAAATAGACAGAGACAGATGGGTAGTTCGTTTAGCTACATCTAGGTCTGGTGGCTTGGGCATGTCTTCTCCGTTTGAAGGAGAGAGTGAGAGAATCTCCATCCGAAAGTCACGTGGTTTTATCGACTTCCGTTTTGATGTCACCGCTGATTCTTAAATTTCACCCAAACTATCCTCTTTACAAATTTCACTGTTAAATACTAGGAGTACTAATTAACTCCTCATAGATTGCAAGAGTTCGACAATACAAGCCTGAAGAAAGTCGGTGGTTAAATCAACTGAAATATTGCGAGAATAATACTATCTAAGTCAACAATGTAATGTCGACATTCTGTAGATATTCAGCGTAAATGAAGACGCTCTGATATTATTGTAGCTATTTTGTTGAAACTGCAAAAGTATTTATCTAAGCTAGCAGGGACGCCCGGCGTAGCCAGGAAGTCAAATACGCTTAAACATGATATATAATATATATTTTTTATTCTAGAGTTAATGTTCTATCCATTTTTATATATTATAAAGTTGCGATTTCAAAAATAAAAAAAAAACATATCTATATAACTTGGATTCATCAACTTGAATCGAAACCGAATCCCAAACTTATATATATATATATATATATATATATATATATATGAAACTTTTGGCACGTTCGTAATTGATAATCTAAATAACCACTGGGCGGATTACTTCGACATTTTGGTATAATAATTTCATCGTGCTCATGAGTGTTTTTATATATCACTTTTTAATTATAACATGATACTCAATTTTTCTTTAATAAATAGGTGGTTTTATTTGTAACGATATGGCTATTTTTTTTATTTGGGGAAATCTAATTATCACCGCCCGCCGTCATGTCATATCACAAAAAGGAACTTTCTTTTGATCTCGCTACGGCCTACTAATAAACATTGTTTATGTAAAAAAAAAAAAAAGAAAGAAAAAAAAAGTTATACAAAAATGACTTTTTTCGTTTAAAAATTAAAATATTTTCCTTTTCGTTAATAAAATTGTCTGTTTTTTTTTGTTTTTTTTATCTTTCGCTTTGTTATATGTAAAATGTACCATTGTTGAATGAATGTTATTCTTTTGATTACATTCGGTTGGAGGGGCGGCATAATTTAAAAAAAAAATGATTAAAACGGAACGAAATTTAAATTTCCGTTCCATTTTTACAACAACCGTCAAACGGTGCATACTTCGCAAGTTTTATCGTGAGTTATAAACATCTAGATCTACTTACGCTATATTAGAAACCGAGCGACCCCTAAAAATCTGGTAGCTGAGTGTCAAATCTGCTTAGTATATTGAAAAAAAAACAAAAAAAAAAACAGAACCTCTCCCAAACATACTGCCAATAATTTGGTTTCGTCCTTCTCTTAAGTGTTTGTAATAAGAAGGATTGGTGTACTAGGATTTTTATTAGAAACTGAGCACTTATTAAAATTCTTTAGTTGTTTTTTTTTTTTTTTTTTTTTTTTTTTTGCATTTTGATTGAATTTGTTAGTTTGCAATCGCTGAGAATCCACTCCAAAAATTGAACAAAAGAGAAATTAAAAAGAATGGTACTCATGCAGAATTTCACCCGAATCCTCGGGATTTCAATTATGATTAGGGTTCGACTGGCAATCAACGGATTCAGCCGAGCGTTGTTCAAATGTTGAAACATTAAATCAACATTTTATTTGTTTGTTTTTTTTTTGTTGTTTTTTTTTTTGCTTTTTTTTGCATAATTAATTAATGATGGGGGTATTTTTTCTAATTTCACCTAACTATTTACAGTTTTATATAGAGCATTCATCTTTTTTTTTTAAATAAAAATTGTTTTCAAAACGAAACGTTTACTGCCAAAACAACTCTCACCTAACAATTTATAGTAAGAATTCATCTTTTCTTGAAAAAAAACCCCCAACTTTCATTGATATAAAAATTGCAAAAAATAATAAAAGTATATAAACAATACAAAATGCATTTTTTCTTGAGGAATACACATCCACAGACACACACATATATATGTATATATATTCAATATATATATATATATATATATATATATATATATATATATATATATATATATTCAATAAATTAACAGTAGGTTTTTGTTATTTTTGATTTATTGCATTTCTATTTTTTCCGGTTTGTTTGTTTTGAAATTCGTCTGCGTCTGTAACTTTACTCGGCTTAATTCGGTGACTGCCAGTCGAGCCCGAACCATAATTGAGGAAAAATTCCGACGATCCGGGTCAAATTATGCAAGAGTGCCAAAAATATATATACAGGATGTCCATTGTACTGGTCGGCCGATAAAGAGTGCTTCCTCCTTACTGTAATGAAATCGGGCAGCGGGAAAGTTGATATTTAATTTAAAAACCATGACAATCTCTACATCTGCACAGAAAAAGGGATACCTCAAAATATTGTGTATCTACAAATATTGACAACATAAATATAAGACATATATAGTTAGTCTTTTTTGTTTTTTGTGTTACATTTTAATAAACAGAGACACAGCAATGCGTGGCCGGGTACAGCTTATATATATATATATATATATATATATATATATATATATATATATATATATAAACTTTACTTCCTTCAGTTATAACCGAAGTCCAAACTTATGAAGACTTCTTGGTAAAATTATTCATTACAAGAAATGGAAGTATATAACAATTAAACGACCCGGGTGTAAGCGTGACACAGAAAATAACGTACACGCTATAGATAATACACATTGTTTATATTTTGCAGAGATCTTTGTATCCACAGTAAAAGTTTTTAGATATCATGAAAATAAAATTTTGGTTTGGAATATCGGGTTTGTATTACTGTACACATAGATTCGAAAAAGTTGTCAAAAAACAAATATAGAACAAATAAATGTTATCAAAGGCAAGATAAGTTACTTTTCTACCTAACTGGATATATTTTTTGTGTTTTTATTCAGTGTAACATGTTTATTCAGCTCGAAAAACATGCAATGTTTACCGATGTATTGGAAAATTCAAAATGGCAGCCGACTGTCTCTCGGAGAGGGTACGTTTGGGAAAAGGTATTATAAATAATAAACTAGACAAAATACTGTTAGAAAACAACCGAATACATGTCAACTTATGTCACGGTAACATATATTGAGCGAATTTCTAACAGTATTTTGTCTAGTTTATTATTTATAATACCTTTTCCCAAACGTACCCTCTCCGAGAGACAGTCGGCTGCCATTTTGAATTTTCCAATACATCGGTAAACATTGCATGTTTTTCGAGCTGAATAAACATGTTACACTGAATAAAAACACAAAAACTATATCCAGTTAGGTAGAAAAGTAACTTATCTTGCCTTTGATAACATTTATTTGTTCTATATTTGTTTTTTGACAACTTTATCGAATCTGTGTACAGTAATACAAACCCGGAATATCTACTAGGACTTGCTTATTGATTGTCTTCATAAAAAAAAAAAACTGACTCATTCAATTGCCACATATTTTTGAATTTTCGTAATCCATTTTAAACCCTGCTTTTCTTCTTTTTCTTTAGATTCTAACGTTCCCCATGCCATTTGCCAGACTTGTGGAATTGCTTTCAAAGATTTTACAACCGATGCCCCCCTTCCATCAGGGTACGCGTGGTTCTGTCAGCATGGAACCTGGGTTCCTGGTAGTTGTGTAATGGTTATGGCCAGGACAACCGCATATTCTTTTCATTGTTTTGATCCTCGAATGTGTATCGGCTGATATCTTGTATGATTTTATTTAGTGATGTGGTTCTCGTTTGATTAACTGTGTCTGACTGTGTCGGATATATACTCGAGAGTCAAAACAATAAGAACATCCTGTTGTCATAGCCCTAGTAATGGTTGATATACGTATTGCTAAGTCGAAAAAAATATGTAATCGTTAATAAAACTTACAATAAACTTTAGTATATATCTGACTTGTCCACTAAGTTCTAATCGTCAATATTCAACAGTCTTTATTTTATTATCGTTCAGTGAGGATTCTGACGAGAACAGAGCAGCAGACTAATAAGCTGATCTGTGTAATATAGAACCTAAAATGTTATTGATTAGTCAGGAAAACGAATCATTTGTATAATGTCCCGGATATCTATCTACAGTCGCTTGTTCGGTATAATTACTGTCCCCTTTCCACTGCAATCACAGTACGCAAGGTGCCAATACTTCAATTTGCATGGGTGGCCATTTTTAACTGAGTTAGCAATTCAGTGTTCACATGTGATACACTAAGTAAAAAGAATCAAATCAAAAGCTGTAACAGAGCGCAGACACGCGTATACCGGCTGTATGAAAATACCGAGCCGTGTGCGAAGTGACGTCACGGCGAGGAAAGAAAAGAAAAAGATATATATATAAACGTGTGTGTAAACCAAGGATCACGTTTTATTCGGAGGAAGTACACGGAAATAAATGTCGTTATTTCAACGAAAAAAAAAATGTGAGTCAAGTTGTTCTTTATGTTGATCTCCTTTGCGACGGAGTCTGCAACGTGTTGGGTTCCGAGTGTCTACATTTTAACACATGTATAAGCGTGTACCACGTTGCAAAGCGGGAAGCGGAAGGACATAAATAAGAAATGAGAGAGGACAAGAAAAATAAGAAATAAAATATAGTAGTAAAAAGGAAAATCCATAGAAAGTGGAAGAGGTCAAAAAGGAAAAATCGAAGGAAAAAAAAAACAAAAACAAGCACACAATAAGCAAAAAGAATAAGGATTAAAAAAAATCTATAAAGAAATGAAAAATTCAATAGATTTGATTCAATTAACAAAAATGTTGTCAATAACAAAAATAAATAAAAACTAAATAAATATAAAAGAGTGACAGATTTATAATTAGATCCTAACAGAGCGAAGGATAAAAAATAGTGTTTTAAAAAATTGAGAAAATAAAACAGAACTCTGTGTCCAAATGAACAAAGGAAAAATTCTTTCGCCATTGAAGCCAAAATGGCGTCGTCTATCAATCGCAATGTTGTTTATCCCCAAAACATCAAATTATTTGTAAGATTTTTCAGAATGGCAACTGTAAGAATGAAGCTTTAAGTGCACGCATTTTCCGAGTCATCCGATATATTTTATTCATCGATTATTTTTCCTAAACTGAGGAAACACGCAACAAATGTTTTTTTTTTAAATTTGATTGAAAAAAAAAAAAATGATAATAATAAATAAAAAACTGGAGGGTTTTTTTTTTATTCGTCATTTTTTTTCTTATTTTTTATTTTAGGCGCTTGTCAAAAATTTCTCCTATATTAAAAACAAACAAAAAATCTGTATGATCTACGTAGCTGTAGCAGGGAAGAATCGTATTCCAAAAATCACGTAAACTAATCAAGTAGTTTATATTTATGAAAAAATTCATTTTAAGCGAATTTGAGTTTTACTAATATCCTCCTCCTCCGAGTTTCTAAAATCTTGCAAATTTGACAAACTTGGAGTTCCCTCCTTTATTTTCGATCTGTTTTCAAGATGGTGTCGCGATATCGTCACAGTTCCATTGGACACAAAATTTGATTTTCTTATTTAGAAGTAAAACTATGTTATCATTTTATGTAATTTTTAGTTTTATTTTCTTAGCGTCATGAGTACGTACATCATACAGATCATTGAGCGTAGAGTATTGGGCAAAGTGGTTCAGTTGAGATGCCAAATATGCACACACACGTAGACTATTAGCAATCTTGTTTAGATGGTTGTGTTCTCGAGAAAGCCAACCAGAAACAACTGCAGGATCCCTTTCCATTCACTACATGGTATTAAAACTATTCCGATATTATATAACTGATGATGGAGCAGCCGCTGTAAGCGCTACCAAAGAGTTAGGGAGTCTGTACTATCAGTTGGAAACATTTTGAATGTTATTCTCACACAACATTGCGGCCGATGAAATCTCGGATTTTCTTCAAGTACATCATTAAAAATCGGAAATCTGTACAAAATTTGGAAAGGGACCCTCTATTTAATCCACAGGTGTAGATTCCTCTCGTTCTATCAGCTATAATCGCGTTTAGAGTCTTAAATAATTATCGATTATACTTTTAGTGTCGCCTGTACTTATAAATAAAACTTCAACCTCCAGAGGATTATCACTTAACACTTAGCCCTTTATCCGTTGCATCACGGCTCCATGTGTTCAGTTGATCAATTTTCCTTGGCCTGTAATGTGTTAATTTTTAATAGCATTTTCCTTAGTTTGTCACACGTAAGTTTTAAATAGCATTTTTATTGACATTTCACGTCATGTCATAGATTTGAAATAACATTTCGTTGGCCTGTCACATGTGTTTAGAATATTCATTGACCTGCCACGCGTAAGTTTGAGATAACATTGTCATATGCAAATACAATTGGCCAATGAAAGCCTATAACGTGCAAGTCTGAAATAGCATTTTCACTGGCCTGTCACGTGCAAATAGAATTTTCGTTGGCCTATGACATATAAGTTTGAAATAGTAAATAGAATTTTCGTGTAAGTTTGAAATAGTATTTTCATTAGTCTGTCACATGCTTGAAGTCGCATAATTAGTTTTTTCAGAACGCAGTGAATCATAAAGAACTCATTATAATTGCACATGATGACTTCCCTTTAATCTGTTTCGGTGAGTAAGGGAAAATTTCTTTTCTCCAACTGTTTTTTTTTTTTAAACTGGAATGAGTATTTACAATAATAAAAAAGAAAAGAAACAGAAACAAATACTTCAATGAATTGGCCTGAAATAGCATTTCCATTGATCTTTCACATGTAAATAGAATTTTCGTTGGCCTGTCACATGTGAGTTTGAAATAGCATTTTTTCTCTTGAAACGCGAAAATCGAATCGGCGTATATCAAGACTATCTTTTCTCGCTTAGATTATTTTTGAAATTATTGATTGAACTTGAAGCACATTTTTTTTTCTCCAAAGACAACCACTTCTGGAATTTCTTTTAGAACTTGCGGAAAGTGGGGGTGAGTGATGATACGGGCTTCGATTTGATGATCTGCGATACGCATTCCTCTTTAATCTACCCCCCCTTTCTCAGACACATAAAAAATACATATTAGTTATGAGTTCATCGTAAAATATTGCTCATTTTATAAAAAAAAAAAAACACATTGAAAAGAATAATCTTTCTTCCATATAAAGCACAATGTCTGTTTATTTGAACCACCGTGGTTCAATATCAAGCTAAGCAGTCGATGTAATAAATATATTGACTTTTAAAAATATCATTGAAATTTAAAATATTTTGGCTTGATTTCTAATTATGATTATTTGTAAAAGGTACTGAAGAAAGAGACATATTAAAATTATAGCGTTTTGCCGAAAAATTGATTCCAAAATTTATAATGATCAGTTCATTAGTTTAAAAGATTTTCCTGTGTGTGTGTGTGTGTGTGTGTATATATATATATATATTTACAAAGGAAATATTTTTACGCCAGTATAAATATCATGTAGAATATCAGCATGACTATAATTACACGTAATAGTTAACTAAAGATGATCATCCCATAAGAAAACCGAAAAAACTAAATAAAATGAATGTTTAAAGGTATCTGCTAATTAGATAGATCTTTTGCAGATGAATGCAATTACATGACCCATATATAACAAAGTTTTTTTTCTTTTTAAATAAATAGAAAAAATGTTTTTAATATGAATATCAATACACACACACACACACACTTTATAGGAGTATAGATTTATATATATATAAATTCGTGTGTGTATATATATATATATATATATATAAATAAAGAAAAATATATATGTATATAAAATGCTATATATATATATATATATATACTCCTATAAATTTCTGTTTTTTTTTGTGCATTGATATTCATATTAAAACCCTTTTTTGTATTTATTTAAAAAGAAAATACAACTTTCTTATATATGGGTCGTGGGATTGCATTCATCTGCAATAGATCTAGCTAATTTGCATATTCTTTTAAACATTAATTGATTAATTCCCTATTAGTTTTTTCGGTTTTCTCATCGGATGATCATCTTTAGTTAACTATTACGTGTAATTATATTCATGCAGATATTCTACATGATTTATATTTGTGAAATATTTGCGTAAAAAGACAAAAACCTTTTTCTATATTTATTTAGGTATGCTTATATATATTTGTTTAAAAAATTTGCCTACCAAGCTCCTCTGTCACTTTTTGGTCTACAGACATTTTCTACAGATTTTCCCTGGCTAAAATCCAAATATAAAGTTTCGAACCCATGTGAAACTTTATATTTGGATTTTAGCCGGGGAAAATCGGTACAAAAGTGTGAAAATTAAAAAGAATTAAATTTTCCAGGTGAAGCTCGAACGTAGTAGTCATTGGTTCATGTTTAAATTATTAGCCTTGCATCAAATATGTCTTCATAGGCCAGGCCTTAACGTTATTGCTGGTGCCGCACAAGTCAATTTTTGAAGTTGTTAAATCATTACTATATATTGGGTTCAATATGATATAATAATATATACAAAATCTGCATTAATGAAAATATCATATTTAAGCGTATTTTACAACTGGGCAATGCCGGGCGGCCTGCGAATATATCTATCTATATAGTGGCGCCAAAAAGAAAGTCTGCACTTGTCATTTTTTTAAAAACCACAAATTTAAGCTAAATTGAATGTAACTGTTTAAACAACCTATACCTCATTTGATTCACATGTAATTCTTTTATATATATATATATATATATATATATATATATATGAGAGAGAGAGAATAAAAGACCGACAATATAAGAATATATACTAACACATTTAAATTTAGTCGTTGATTCAATAGGGAATTCAATTAGACGTGTAGGATAAATATATTTTTTATGCTTAGGAATTTTGAAGCCTAATGCTTCTCATTAGAAGAGGAGAGAAGGTGCTAGGTAAAATATTATATAAATTAGTATGTATTTAAAGTATCGCAAACACAGCAAAATCCTAACATCCAGCCATGGTTCTCTCCAGAAGGTGCTGCTGCCATTGCGCACAGAAATCACTTTTTCCATTGCTTCCAATGTAATAGATGTACTGAGACTAAAGCCGCCTTCAGGTCTGCCAACAACCTCTGTAAAAAAGTAATAAAGAATGCGAGAGAGTTGTATGCTCAATCTGTCAAGTCAAAAGTAGCTGAGCAGCGGCTTGGTTCCCATCAGTTTTGGCAAATAGTAAACAGAATCCTGAACAGAAGCGTGTGCTCTATCCCAACTATCATCAATGGATCTGAGGTAATCTCATCAGCATCAGACAAAATCAAACTCTTTGCCAAGATCTTTGCTGCTAATTCTACCCTTTACGACCAAGGCTGCCAACCCCCAGTATTTCCTTGTGTATCTGAAAACATGCTATGCGGCATACAAATATCTGTACGTGATGTTTCCAAGCTAATCAAAACTTTGATTCAAGTAAAGCAACTGGCCCTGACGGCATTCTAATTTTAGTGCTGAAAAAGCTTCAATCAGAACTAGCTCCTATACTTACAAAGTTATTTAAGCGTTGTCTTAAGGAGAAATTCCTCCCAACACCTTGAAAAATCTCATCAGTATGCCTTGTATTTAAGAATTCAGGTGATCGCTCATCTCCCTTTCAGTACAGACCAATCAGTCTCCTGTGCATCATGAGTAAGCTGCTGGAATCTGTGTTAAATACAGAAGTAATCAACCATCTTAGCAAAGAACCTTCTTAGTGACGTGCAATATGGTTTCCGTTCTGCTAGATCTACAGCAGACGTGCTTACAGTTATATCTCATAGGATTAGTGAATCTCTCAATGGAGACTTCCTCTCTAGGGCAATTGTTCTTGACATATCAAAGGTCTTTGATAAGGTATGGCATAAAGGTCTACTCCACAAGATCTCCAGCTATGGTATAGCTGAAAATGTCTTCTCAATTATTAAATCATTTCTCTTCTCTCTGATAGGTTCATAAGAGTAGTGGTTGATGGGCAGAAGTCAGCTCTCAGTATTAATGCTGGAGTCCCTCAGGAGTCCATTCTTGACCCAACTCTCTTCCTGATCTATGTTAATCATCTTTCAAATCGTGTCCTTACATCATTCATAGACATTTATGCTGATGACACTACAATCAAAGACCATAAACGACCAAGTTCTCTCTGATTCTCTCTCCTCTGATCTTGAGCATGTGGTGCAATGAGGAAAGAAATGGCTGGTTACTTTTAATGCATCTAAAACCAAGCTTCTATCTCTACACCATCTACGCTCTGATGCCAATCTGGCATCGGTTGAAATGAATGGCTCTCGTCTTGAGGAGGCTTCATGTTTTGGCAAGCTTCTGGGCTTGACCTTTACTCCTGATCTTAGATGGAACATGTATATCAAATCCATTGCCAAGGTCGCTGGTAAAATGGTGGGATCCTTCTACCAGTCCAGTAGATATCTCACTTCTGATGCAATTCCCTAGCTATATAAAAGCCGGGTACATCCAATGATGGAGTACTGTGTAAATGCTCATGTACTGTTGCCACATCTAGGCAGGAGCTGCTAGAAGCAGCTTATCCTGCTTTGACAGAGTTTAAAACAGACTTCGTAGCTTAGTGAGGAATGCCCTTTTCTATTCCCGGCAACCTCTTTCCTACAGAAGAGGCGTTGCAAGTCTGTCTCTGCTTTATCGTTATTTTCATGGCAAGTGCTCAGCTGAGCTTCAATCTACCGTCCCCCCTCGCCAAGCTTTCTACTCGTCTAACCAAAACCACTATTAATAATTTCCTCCGCTCTTTATCTGTGTCTAAACCTAAACATAGATTCCATGAACAAAGCTTCTTTCTTAGAACTGCACACCTGTGGGATTCTCTTCCGATTGTCTGCTTTCCAGCTGACTACAATCTGTCTTCAAGTCCAGTGTAAACAAGTTCTTGATAAACCGCTCCTCTAAGTAATTCAATTGACAAAATTCCTACTACTTATGTTTACTACGCTATAATCACATTGACGAAAGTATACCCATTAACCCTTATCCTCGAGTGGCCTTTGGGCCGTGATAAGTGGTGATTTCTGTGTAAAAAAAATGGAAGAAATACAATCAAATAAATGACATCTATAAAGACGTGATACACTTCCGCAATAGCACAAGTTAGCTCAGTGGTAGCGCTTCAAACTTCATATTTGGGAGTGCTTATTTCGAATTTTGGTAGTTTCAGCCACACTGATCAGTGGTAAACAACAAAACACGTATCTGTGGACAATTAATAATATATATATCGCAATCATGAAGGGAATGTTTTATAATTCATGAATAAAAACTTTCTAAAATAAAGTAAAACGGATTGAAGAGAAGAAAAATATTAGGGATAGTCAGCTGACCGGTTTCGCCCTCACTTTCTCAAAGCTGTATCGAGGGATTTGTTTTTTTTTTTAAAAAAGGGAGAATCCAAAAAATGTACAATTTCAAATAAAATCACGTTGCGTTACGTTAAGTGTGGGGAAAAATGGGGGGGGGGGAGCAATTAAAATAAAGCAACGTTATATTAATCGAAGATGCTAGAGACTAATCACGCTCAAACTCAAGAGGCATGTGTTGGCAAATACGTCTGTTGCTTGGTATGTCTCATTTCTTATTTTGGTAGGTACATGCTGTTGGACTCCTCCATCCAATCTCGATGTTGTTCTATCCACATAATTGGCACTGCAACTCATTCAAAATTGTAAATAATGGGAAAAGGTAGAACGTCTTTTCGAGAGGATGGCATTAACGTTCACGCAGATAACATAACACGCATATTTGAAGCAAAATAACAATTTTGCACTGTTGAGCTGATTTGCTTTGCGAATTTCTCACTTATTGTCCCCAACCACGGCAAATGCAGCTATATTGGGCATTTATAAACATTTTGAATTTTAGTTACAGAGAACTCAGCTATTTTCCATTGCATAACTGACCTAATCACACCCAAAGCGTACCTATTCTTTGATAGGGTATCAGTAATTATTTTAAATTCTTCATCCAATTTTGATTTTAAGCAAATTATAAGGGCACGATGTGCTAGGGTCCAAATTAAATTTATCTTACGTTTTCGGGAGCAAAATCAATCCCAGCGTGTATACACTCCCGTAAATGTAGGTTTACGTTATATTGAAGTAAGGTAACTAGATGGTGTTTTTGTTACCAATACATCAAGGAAAGCTATGGACAAGTTACACTCTCTTTCATAAGTATGCTGTAACGCGGGATCCATCCTATTAAGTAGGAAGAAAAAATTACTTGCCGCTGTTTTAATTATTATTGAAGTGTGTCGTCCACATATCGAAAATAGACTAAGGGTTTTATGGGTCCAGAGAGTAATTGCTCTTCATAGAAACCCACAAGAATATTCGCCATTATCGGCCCGAGGACTGAGCTCATGGGCGTACCTTCTATTTGCCGATACATTACATCGTTGAAACTGAATTCAATAGATGTAATGGCAAATTTCATCAGCTCAACAAATATGTGTTCAGAAATGGGAGAAGGCGATGTCTGGCTACGATATAAACAATCTGTACAGATGTCTATCTATATATCTATAAAAGTGAACGTGTCTGTCTGTCTGTCTGTGTGTCTGTGTACATTTTTACGCAATAACTCTGTCAATTTTTAGTCTATAGACTCGAAATTTGAAATACCGGGTACTGAGATTTGGGAAAATCGATGTGACGGGTGTCAGCCAGAAATTTGGCTGTTAAGGGGTCAAATTTCAACGATTTGACCTTTAAGAACTCTACCAAACTCCTCCGACAATTTTGGGTCTAGACACTTGAAATTTTAGATATAGGTTCCTTGAACCTGGATCTAACTTAATAAAGTGATTTGAGCCCGAAACAATAAATTTTAAGGGGTCATAATAGGGATTAAAGTTTTAAAAAATTAACCATTTTTTTTTTGTTTTTTTGCTTTTTTTGCACAGCATACACCTCCAAACACCCGAGCAACGCCGGGCACCCCTGCTAGTAGTCTCTAAAATCGAGACACAAGTAAACAGGTTGCTAATGTCATAAGAACACATAAATTAACAACCTGAGACCTTTGAATAAAGTCTGCAAAATAAAATCAATCTTTCAGGCAGTATTTACTGTAATGTTTTAATACAGGTTGCAAAATATTTAAGATCCATTTTGCAACTTTATGCTGTGATGACCCTACCATAAATTAAATGGGCCTTAAAAGGAATACCTACTTTGAGAGTTTTAGGTAAATGTTATGACCTAGGGCAGATCGATCCTGGGGGTCTAATCTCATTAGCCATGCTAGACGGAAGTACACCACTCTTAACCCACTTAACTAATTTCTTTTGGAATTTGGTTTCGATCACGAGTTGCGACCTGGCCCATTTTTTTTTTTTTTTTTTTTTTTTTTTGTAAATTTCTCCGTGTCGTTCAGTATTATAGACATTTTGTCGACATAATCATGATCATTTAGTACAACAACTTTTATCCGGTATAGTAATAACTAACGATTTATTTTCTAGTAGAGTTTTAATAACTGCATAATGCTCTCTGCGCCATTTAAACTCTGAATGGGATATTGGTGTACTTGCATAGCTGTGGGCAAGGTCGTTTAATCTTGCTTTTAAATCCCTTACTTTAATTTCAGAGACTGGTGAAAGTCTCTCTCTACTTGGGAATTGAGAATTTCAAATTCGGAAAATACCTATTCCCTTTAACACCGGATAATTGAATACAAAAGTCTAAACCATGATTAAGTATTAACAGTTCAGAAGGAGGGAAATCATAGGGAGATGGGTTTAAGACATTCTTGCGAATATTTCAGTTGGTGGTACACCCAAACGTTTTGTATTTTTTTTTTTTACACGGTGGTCATCACTTATCAAGGCCCGGAAGCCACTCAGGGATAAGAGTTATTGCAAGTACAGTACGTTAGTGTGGAAATTTGATGAAGTGTTTACTTAAGGGGGCGGTTCATTAGGAATTTGTTAACGTTGGACTTGAAGACATCCAAGTTGTAGTCAGGTGGGAAGCAGGCAGATGGAACAGAGTTCCACAGGCGTGCAGCTCTATATAGTTCAGTTGTATATTAAATGTTGCAATTTATTATCAAATTTAAGAACTAGTTTTTTATGACCACGTTCTTGTAAAATGGCAATATACTTTGCGAATCGAATTTCATCAAAGCACGATAAAATGCTCACTGCTTCACTCCATAATTGCACATATTTCTCTTTATATCTTTCTAAATTCGCCGTTAATTTATCCGTATAATTATGAATAAAAACATTTTCAATTTTATGTCCTGGTTGTAACCTCGATTTTTTTTATTTTAAATAACATAAACGGGCGACATACATTATTATTTACACAAGAATGTAGGAATGCTATATTTTCTTGTGTTGATCTTATTTTGCTTTTAATCAGTAGAATAGTTTAATTTCTTAATTAAACTAGAATTTACCTCGTCTTGAGATACTTCATAATTATTTGGGGTGGGGTGGGTCAGAATTTAAATATCGCAATCATGAAGGGAAGATTTTTATAATTTATCAGAGAAGAAAAAATATTAGGGATCGTCAGCTGACCGGTTTCGCCCTCACTTTCTCAAAGCTGTATCGAGGGATTTGTTTTTGTTTTTTTTTAAATGGGGGGGGGGCGAAAATATGTATAATTTAAAATAACATCACGTTGCGTAGGAAAAAAAAATGGGGGAAAGCGATAAAAATAAAGCAACGTTATATTACTCGAAGATGCTAGAGACTAATCACGTTCAAACCCAAGAGGCATTGAAAATGAGTTCGTACTTAAGTTCGTGGCACATGACGGGGTTTTAATGAGATGGTCAGTGATTGAAGACCTGTATGTGTTTGCAAGTACGTCTGTTGCTTGGTATGTCCCATTTCATGTATTCCCTTTAATCTGTTTCGGTAAGTAAGGGACAATTTCTCTGGGTTTTTTTAAATTATTATTATTTTTACCGGAATAAGTATTTTCTCAAACAAAAAGAGAAACAAAGCGAAATAAAATACATTCGTACCTTTATATATAAATATAATATATTCCTTTATGGGGGAATGATAAACTAGGTATATCAGAAGTAATGGTATATATGTAAATTGGGTTGCTGTTTGGGTCCAATTTTGAAAATCCCAGCAAGGTAGCAATTTAGAAATATCCAAAAATTATGACCTACATATATATATTATACCACACACAGACACACACACACACACACACACACACACACACACATATATATATATATATATATATATATATATATATATATATATATATATAAGGCGTCCCGTTACAAGGGGCGACTTAATGCATTTGCGTGCAAAGAGTAAAAACTCTCTATCACTTAGCTAAGTGAATTTGAATACAATGGCAGTGTTCCCAAGATTTTACAATGGCTAATAAAAGCAAACAATGACAAACACACACACACACACACACACACACACACACACACATATATATATATATATATATATATATATATATATATATATATAATATAAAGCTGAACGTCTGTGTGTGTCTGGTCACGAATAGGCTCCTATATGGTTGACTATTATAGAAAACTAATCACATATAATGATAGAAGATGTATCGAGATACAGGAATGGGTATGTTTGATCTGGCATAATGATAATTCATTAAAATTAGGGGTTTGCATTCGCGCCTGGTTCACAAAGTATGGAAATAAAAAAATTTAAAATTAAAAAAAAACGTTTACAAGTGTTTTTGATCTAGATGTACATAATAAGACTTTGATAGGTATGGTATAATAAAATTGTGGGGTTTGCGTTCGCGCTTGGTCTCCATAGAATGGAAATAGGCACAAACTTTAATAAAGACTTTTCATATCTATCTGCGTAAGTATACTTTGATAATTATGTTTCAGTTTGAAGAAAGGTATAATAAAATTATGGGGTGTTCGTTCACGCCTGACCTCCATAGAATGGAAATATGTCACAAAGTTTAACAAGGTTTTTTAATATAGATCCACAGAATATTGTGATAAGTGTTTCAGTGTGAACAGGTATGGTATAATAAATTATGAGGTTTATCTATTTTTACTTTCATCATATTTTGCTTTGGTTTGATACCCCTAAATTCGAATCTATCTCTTTACAACCCTTCCTTTTCATAAGCTATCATACTTTCATAAATCAGAGTCCATTTTCTGTAGGCTGTTTTTGAACCCAGTCAACGACGGGTGCTTTTGCTAGTATGTATATATAAAATTCTCGTGTGGAAATGACACAAATCTGAAACAGCATGATCACTATTAACTGTTAGTGATTGTTATTATAGGAAACTTTGAAATTTTGTAAGTGCTTGGTAGACAAATATCAGACCAAAGGTATAGAGGGGTGTGTTGCCCACCGTACAGATTAATCTGTATTTTTCATAGTGATAAAAAATACAAATAACATTTCCCTTCTGTGCCGAAATAAAAACATCCCATCAGAATATGTGCGTGTGCGCGCGCGCGCACACACGCACGCACACGCACACACACACACACACACACACACACACACACACACACACACACATATTAAGAAATGATGGTCTTAATCCAGAGTCAGGGTACAACAAACGGTAAATAAACTTACAAAAAAGAGTAGAGTATATGAATTTCATGCCAGTCGCTCTCAATACTGCACAACACCTCAATAGGGGAATTAATTGATCTAGAACTATTATAGGTTAAATGTGGGGAAAATGAATTTAATGAATTGGTATACGCTCATTTACATGTTCGAAGAAATCAAAGCAAACAAAAAATGCAACCAAGGATAGTGTACAATCATTTCAGAGAAGACATCGTGTTTATCTCCATGTATAATATTTTGATTGCAAAAATTCCCTATGGATCAAAGTACCATAGTTTGCAACAACAGATGCCACATAGAAATTTATTATGTCTAGACTATTAGCCACTATCTTATGTAACTTTTGAACGCCATTTTAGACGCATTTAGTCGTTATAATACAATCCTACATTTCATCCTAGAAGCAACATTATCACAATCGTAACCATTTTTAAAGAAAGTAGCTTGTATTTTTCCTTCTAAATATTAATCCCTCCTACCGTCCTCAGTAATCACCGGGGGGGGGGATTCTGCACTTTCAACAGATATGGGGTTTCACTCTTCGTAACTAGATCATAAACTCCTAGACATAACATAATATTTCCCTTTTTCCGATTCAAAAATAATATCGTCTCCCCAGACTAATTCCGCTCAATCTGATTGGCTGACCTCTGGCTATTCCTATATTCCAGATTAACGGTATCTTCATGCTAAACGTACGCTAGTGTACCATTCAAATATGGCGTCGTAATGACACCTACTTTTGCTATCTGAGTAAATTGCTGCATTGGTTCCCTTACATTATACGGCATAAATCTGGAATTTATCTCTCTCTCCCTCCCTCTCTCGCTCTCTCTCTCTCTCCGTATATATACTTCCCAAATCTCTCGCGCTCGCTCTCTCTTTCTTTCTCTCACTTGCTTTTTACATTTCTTTTTATACCGAAGAAAAAACAACAAACATTTATCATCTCTCTCTTTCTCGCTAACTTTGTACATTTGTTCCAATAATTATATTTTTTCAAACATTGAAATAACGATCTATACACAGCGTTGAAAGGAAATTAGATTCAACTTCGATTCCATGAGTATTTTTTTATCAAGGTCTCAGAGAAATAGGGTTCAGATATTTGCAGACCATGACTAGTGGCCATTCGGAATGCTTAACACACACACACACATATATATATATATATAACTTCACTCCGATACTGTGATGAAGAATGTAAGCTTATCGAAAAACTATGAATATTATCTGACAGTATAAAATGTTCTAAATCTAGAAATAATAATACGTATATATATATATATATATATATATATATATATATATATATATATATATATATATACAGTATTGAATAATAATTTGAAAAATTTATCAATAGAAAATGAATCGAATTATTAAAGCACTTGCTACGAAGCTAACAACTTGAGAACGGAGTATCAGAAGTTGAAAACAAAAACAAAAAAATAAAACATCTTCAATAGAAAGAAAAGAAATATCGGCTACTAACTACTGTAGAATTCAAGGGATTGTGGTATTGCGGCAAGTGTGTTTAATGTACAAACGTAGATAAAGCCCGTTTGATACTTATATATGTTGTCAATAAAAATTAACACCCGCTGTATTAAAAAGAAAGTTTTTTTTTTTAAATTGTTTTTTATATGTGCCGATGAAGCCAAAGTTGTGCAAATTATAATTGATGGACTTTTATATAGTTATATGCCAACACCGGGGACTGAAACAATTGTACGTAAGGCCTGACCAATAAAAGACAAAGTTTTTGAAACTGAGTAAATACCCATGTGTCTATTCCTTTTAACGTGTTATCTTTTAAGAACAATATTTATAGCTATTATAGCGCTATACTTAGCAATATTGAGCCATCTGAAAAAGAACTTTGTTATATCATGTATAATTATTATCCCAAGTAGTTAAATTACACACACACACACACACACACACACACACACACACACACACACACACACACACACACACATATCTATCTATCTATCTATCTATCTATCTATCTATCTATCTATCTATCTATCTATCTCTCTCTCTATATATATATACACGGTTTCTGGCTATCATGGCTCTTTCTCTCTCTCTCTCTATCTATCTATCTATCTATCTCTCTCTATATATATAATCGTACAATACGCTTAAACATTATATATAATTTATCCATATCAAGCTCTCTTCAGCCAATACTCATCTTCAGATGAGTATTGGCTGAAGAGAGCTTGATGTGGATATCTAAACAATCCTAATTATCGGGTTTGAAACCGACTGTACCAAAGTATTATCTCAGCTAAAACTTTCTATAAACAAAATATAAATAATATGCTCTTATTTTCGGATTTTCCTTATAATTGAGCACTCTGCTGGATTTCTTTATATATATATATATATATATATATATATATATATATATATATATATATATATATATAAATATTTTTGCAAAAATCAACATGACTATATTTTTAAATAAAATGTTTAAATTTTTCCGAATAGTTACAAAACAATTGTACACATAAGGAAATACACAATATGATGTTATTATTATTTTTTTTGTCTTGATTTTTGCAAAAACATTATACGCATGCTCAATTATGAAAACCGATAATCATGAAGCTTAATTAATTGAGTCAATTACTATTCACTTTGATTTTTTTCGTATATGAACATTACCGAATTTTAATATATATATTTTTTTGTAAAACAATATTAATAAGATATATATTATCCAAACATTTTTTGTATTACATATGTGCATAGATGTTTCAGTGGAATCTCAATTTAGAGAGACCCACCTCATCAGACCGGAAAAAGAAGCGACATCGAAACGAATATCATTCATTTTGTATATAAAAAAGGTTATTGCGTGTGATTTAAACCCTGGAAAAAGAGGGGAATGTTTAGTTCATAAATGGGAGTAGTGGGGGTTAGAGTGTAAAGGTGCAACAAATAAAGGGAACAGGGAATGAGATGGGGGGAGGGGGAGAAATAAATTACATTCCAGCCTGGCCAAGGTATCGCAGCCG
Source organism: Euprymna scolopes (assembly GCF_053919585.1). Lineage (NCBI taxonomy): Eukaryota > Metazoa > Mollusca > Cephalopoda > Sepiida > Sepiolidae > Euprymna > Euprymna scolopes. The sequence continues at coordinate 101,616,433 of NC_136483.1, read as the reverse complement.
GGTGGGGGGTACGACTATATTCTGGTTTATATATTTACTAGCAAAAGTACCCGTCGTTGACTGGGTTCAAAAACAGCCTACAGAAAATGGACTCTAATTTATGAAAGTATAATAGGTTATGAAAAGGAAGGGTTGTAAAGAGATAGATTCGAATTTGAGGGTATCAAAACCAAAGCAAAATATGATGAAAGTAAAAATAAAATAGATAAACCTCATAATTTATCATACCATACCTGTTCACACTGAAACACTTATCACAATATTCTATGGATCTATATTAAAAAACCTTGTTAAACTTTGTGACATAGTTCCATTCTATGGAGGTCAGGTGCGAACGAACACCCCATAATTTTATTATACCATATTTCTTCAAACTGAAACATAATTATCACAGTATACTTACGCAGATACATATGAAACGTCTTTATTAAAGTTTGTGCCTATTTCCATTCTATGGAGGCCAGGCGCGAACGCGGACCCCACAATTTTATTATACCATCCCTATTTAAGTTAAAACATACTTATCGAAGGATTATCATGTACATCTATATGAAAAACACTTGTAAACGTTTTTTTTTTTTTTAATTTTTAAATTTTTTCTTTCCATACTTTGTGGACCAGGCGCGAACGCAGACGCCACAATTTTAATGAACCACCGTTCTGCCAGATCAAACATACCCCATTCTTGTCTCGATACATCTCCTATCATTATATGTAATCAGTTTTTTTAAATAGTCAACCATATAGGAGCATATTCGTGGCCAGACACACACACATTCAGCTTTATATATATATATATATATATATATATATATATATATATATATATATATATATACTAATACGGGAATTCGAAGTTGGTGACTTTATATTAAAATTCAAAGATGGCGTAAAAAATTGCAAAATAATTGCAACTTCTCTTCCAATTTTCGGATTTTGTAATAATGCCCATTTTCCTTTAAAGTTAATAAGTTATTTTTATTCTGATGAGTTAAAGGTTGAATAATTTCAAGAATTGACATCATAATTACATGAATGATTCTGCGCTACGAAACAGGCGTTGTCAAGAATTGTGCATATCAACGTACTTAAAGAAATAAACGGTAAGATGGTCAACATCTTGAAATTTGGAATATAGACTTTTGTTATTTATTTATTTATTTATATATGCTCTGTAGTTACACCGGGCTTCATAAATTATAGAATTGGTATAAATAAAAAGTGAAATATAATTGAACAAACACATTTCCCCATATACAAATGAACTAACCTAGTCGGAATTTATCACCCAAGAAGTGTGAAATCTTTGTGTGTGTGTTATTCTGTATTCTTTAAAGATCTGCTCTCTATTGCTACATATATTGAACTACCAACTTTGATGTTTGATACATATATAGCTCTGTACACTTGATCTGTCCAATCGGATTGAACCTGTAAAATAAAAACTTTCAACTACACACACACACACGCACACACACACACACACGCACACACACACACACACACATCCTAACAAAAGTAAATCAAGCAGTATCCATACTTTCAATATGTTAGCGACAACAGATAAGGTCAGATCTCCAGCTGAAAGGTCATGAAATCCCAATTGATATATATATATATATATATATATATATATATATATATATATATATATATATATATATAATATATATATATATATATATATATATATATAATATATATATATAATATATATATATAATATATATATATATATAATGTTTGTATATGTGTGTGTGTGTGTTTGTATATGTGTGTATGTATATATGTCTGTGTGTATATATATATGTGTGTGTTTGTATATATGTGTGTGTATATGTGTATATATATATATATATAATTTGTGTGTGCATATATATATGTATACATATGTGTGTGTGTGTGTGTGTGTTTACTTGCTATGTGTACACAACAGAGACAGATGTGTTTAGTAGATGATGGCATCTTGTGTTTTTTGGTTTTCAATGCTCTTGATATAGGTTTCGAAAAAGAGCATAAATAAAAGAAAGAAAACAGGAAAATAATAATAACACACTCTCCCCACTCCCGGAGATCCTTCAAACATATTTAAAAAAAAAATCTGTCTGATTCCAGTCTTTCTGTCTATATGTCTGTCTGTCAAAAGGAAAAAGAGTTCAACCCTAACCCCACCCAACCCAACCCAATTCCTTAAGCTAACGGGAAAGAAAATGTTGGTATTTTCCTAACCGAGTTATTGTTGGCAGTTACTCCCCCCACCATATACACCTCCTTCTCTTTCCTTCTGTTTCCTTCTTTCTTTCTTTCCAACGAATGTCAGACTCCCCAAAATCAAAACTTGTCCTCGTACACAGTTACAGTCCTCAGTGATTTTTCCAAACCAGTCGAATGGGAGGGGACGGGTCTTTGGCACTTTCTGATTCTAGCGTCTGGTTTACTATCCCCACCCCTTTCCAGTGCAAATCCAGAATTCAACCTAATTAATCTGCACGGAATTCTGAATGGAGAAAGGGTAGCATGTTCTTGTTTCGTCAGTCATGACTGAGTAGAAATCCTAAGTCATTCAAACTTATATTTTGAGTATCGCCTCCGTCGAGGATTTAACCTTCAACTTCAAATAGAATAAGGCTGGTTGAATAAGTTGTACGATGCCGTTTCTCAAGAATTTACTTTTAACACATCTCCACTTCATTACAGAAGATATTGACGGATCCAATGTTGGTACAATGACACCATTCAGTATCACTTGTATACGTTTTCCAATACATATATCTTTATATAAATAAAGTTTTGTATGATGTTTCTGAACTTTTGAGATGAGGATTGATAAATTGTATTATTTGGATTATTCAGATTACTGTTTGGACACTTTTCACCACATTTTTATCGATGTAACCTCCGACCTTCTTCGGGCGTATCTTGTCGAACTCTGAAATTTTTTCTATCAAAGTCAGAAATCTGCACGGAATTTTGCACAGAACCCTCTATTTAATCCATGGGATTACCATGCTTTCATTCCATCAGTCAGCCATGACTAAGTAGAAGTCCTAAGTAATTCACACATGTCCCCTGCACTGAGGATTGAACCTTCAACCTCCAGAAGTGTGTAAATTACAACTGAATTTTACCACTACGCCGCGAGTCCTTGCGAATTATCAATCCTCGTCTCCAAAAATCAGAAAAAGTTTTTTCTATTTATTTATTTAATTTTTTTTTCATTATAATTTAACTTTTTGCCCATAATATCCGCTTTCTCTTTTAAATGTGACACAAGGATCAAAAACTGCTGGCCATCTTAAAGATAATATAAAAAAAAACTTATTTACAAAATCATATAAAATACTATATTCCTTCTAGTGTTTGTGAATAAACATTGCTAACCCTGCCCTCCGCATCTAAGAACATAAAAAAATACTCGTCTCTTCTTCTCGGTCCCTGAAATCAACAGAGGTTAGAGAATTCCTGTAATGATCTGCTCCTGTTGATTGCGGTGTAATGTTAGTTCTGTGCAGTTCTTGGAGGTTAATCCTTCCAGGCTTTACCTTCTCTCTTTAAGAAGATGTTATTTTATTGCTAATCAACTGAAACGCATTATCGACGACTGCTGACGAGGCTGCCCAGGCACTTTTTGTAGGTCAGAGTGCTCTTCCATGGAAGCGCTGACTTCTCAATCCCATTTTCCGACCCTGGTATCTAAGTTCTTGCAGTGGGAGAGAATTAAATAACCTCTATGTACGTATGTTGCTGCGAGATGCTATTTATTCGTTATGAAAACAATATGAACATCTGTTTTTTGTTAATATTTATAACTTTAATAATCAAACACAGTAATTGATAGTTTATCATCCTCTGCCTATGGCGAGATGATGTGACACAAGGGTTGGAAAGTGGAATATGAAAAACCAGCGCCCTAATTAATGCTCATTTTGGCTTGCAAAAAAGAGTCTGCGTAATCCCGTCGGCATTCCCTGCTAGGTGAGCCCCTGGTGATTAGCATTAAACTATCTCTTTCTCAAAGCAAGAAGGCACATCTGGGAGAGTAGAACTGCACAGAACCAAGACTATATCTCAGTAAACAGGAAACAAACCATCTCAACAATGTCCCAGCAATAATTAATAGTTATAGATAGTTATATATTTTATTAAAAATACATATATGGAGTTCGAAGGTGAGAGTAGGGGTTTTGTGGAGTATTTATTTTTCTCGGGCAATGCCGGTGCACAGAGACTTGCTAGTGCTAAATGAAATTATCTAAATACACACGAATCTATTCAAATTTAAATGTGTGTTGCTTGCAGTTTTTTTTTCGAGGGGGGGGCACATGGAACTAACTTTGTTTTCCGGTGAAATAATTCTTCAGAGATAAAAGAAGAAAGAAATACCATCACTTTATGGAATAATCCGATCAACGGAAGGTGTTATGGAAGAAAAAAAAAAAAAAAACTTGTATCGGAACTTTTATCATCTTCGTTATTGTAACGTTTCGTGCTCACCTGAGAAATTCTGACACCTGATCCCTCTTGTCAGTGTCACGTGAATGTCACACGTGCGAAGATAACGAGGATCTTTCGTGATTCTTCTTCTTCTTCTTCTTCTTCTTCTTCTTCTTCTTCTTCACCATGAAACAAAACAAACCGAAAACCCAAGGTTAGGAACAGAAGAAGCGAAAGGGGATTAAAAAAAAACACCAATACGCATTTAATGTTTTCATTTTTTCGTCTTCCGCTACGCCACCTCAGTATATAAAGCCGGCTCCACAGTTTATTTAATAACTTGATAGTGAAGATACTTGTTAACGTGTGTGTGTGTGTGTGTGTGTGTAATTAGTAATGTTCGAAATCAGGAATCGGCAAAATCGAAACGTTTTGGGTATTGGAATCGGTAATGAAACCCGGAAAAAATAATGAAGTATCATTTTGTTGTTTAGAGAAGGAAGAACACCGAACGCATGATACAATAACATCGGTCACAATGGCGACCTGTCTTTTATTTATTGTTTTAAATGCTACAAAGTTACTTACGCCTGAAAGCATCCTGTGCCTCTACAAGGCCACCATTCGCCCATGTATGGAGTATTGTTGTCACATTTGGGCTGGTGCATCTGCTACTAGTCTCTCACTTCTGGACAGGGTTCAAAAGAGAGTCGCCAACCTGATAGGTCCTGAACTGTCATCTAAGCTTCAACCTCTGTCCTACTGACGAAATGTTGCAGCCCTCTTCCTGTTTTGAGTATTTTAATAGTGGATGCTCCGATAAACTACCAGCCCTCGTACCCCCTCGACGTAATTTTCCCCGACAAACCCGACAAGCAGTATAGTCCCACCCTTACACAGTAGAGATCCCTAGATGTAAGAAAGCCTTCTATTCCAATAGTTTCTTTTCCAGAACTGCTAGACTTTGGAATTCCTTTCCGGGTTCCTGCTTTCCCAACTGTACTGACATACAAAAGCCCTACTGTAATGTGAACAGAAAGCTTGCTGCTCAACTCCCTATCTCTGCAACTTATGTTCCTGATAGTAGCCCCTACATCAAAGTGGCACTCTGCTTGTTTCTGGTGAAAATGTAATAAAAACAAAAAAATAAAGTAAAATAAAAAAATAAAAAAATAACGCCCACCCCAAGCTAATTCTATTTTTTTTTTTTTTTTTTTTTTTTTTAGGGGGTAGAACTTTTTTTTTCATTTTTTTTTTTTTTTTTTGGAGGGGGGAGAGTTATCTAAGGGGATCTAATGTTGCTATACTATCACAAATGTAAGCCTGTCATTCAATGCCACAAACGATTTTTTTTTCTTTTTAAACCTAATTTTGAATTGCTCGCATTAATGATGGAATGATAAATATTTATTGATTTTTAAACTTCTCTATAATAAAATATTTATAGGGTTTTAAAGAATCGGAATCGGGAAAATTTTTGGGATCGTCCCATCACTAGGAATTAGGACACTTCATTTCGATGTGATGGAATTTAAAGAGCTGAGTAGACACGTGTAAAAAACATCAGCGGTCCTGCCGTTTAACAGCGTTGGCGACTACGGCTATCCTATGCGGGCCGTCATCAATAGCCCAAAACGGCTCAACTTTTGACGATACGGCGCTTCTACACTATGTGGACGAAATTTCGGAAATCGTAATACTGAATTTCACATGAAAACAATGGTATCTATGTATTCCTTGTACTTTTAAGATGATTATATCCAAAAATTACGAAAATCGATAAGGTAGAGAATTATTTATAAAAGAAAATAAAAGATAGAATTCGATGAAAACTATCGTAAGACACAGGACAATTCAAAAGGGAGGTAATTTTCCGTTTCAATTTAAACAGTATGGATGCAATTTTTCACCTGCTAACACGATTAAAGTTTTTTTTTTTTTTTTAGAATTCAGTAATATTCAAGAAATTTCGACTGCATAATTTGGAAGCTACCTTTGTAATTTATTAGAATTGACCCCCCAAATCATAGAAACCATTGTTTTTGTTTTTTTTTAATCTGAAAACTCCATTTATCGACTACAAAATTTCGTCCTCATAGTGTAGAAGCACTGACGATATTCACGTCCAATTGATCAAGTTGTCCATCAAAATGCATCTTGATCGATCTTGTTTTTACGATCCTACCAGCCAATACCAGATTTTCTATGCCTCTTTGACGGTACTGATACTGAAAAGAATTAAAACCTATAGAATCGGGTACATTTTTCTCGTTTTTTTTTTAACTTTAATATTTTTGTTTGATTCCTTCTTGCCCCCCCCCCGCTCTATTCCTAAAACTTTTCAGAAACCGTCTGCATTATCGTGATTGGAAGTTTGAATGAGGTAAATAATTGCACAAACTGAATGATGGCTATTTAGCTTCCTCCCACGGTGTGAAATGTGACACAAGGGTCGGAGAGTGGCATTGAAGAGGCAGCGCCCCCGAGGAGGAGCACTCTGACCTGCAAAAAAATGCCTGGACAGCCCCGTCGTTATTTCCCGGTAGGGGCGCTCCACGCGATTAGCAATAAACTGATATATTTTCTTGGGGAATATAATCAGTGTAAAATAATGAAACTCAACAGATAGATTAAGTTATAAAAAGTTTTTTGTACAACCATACAATGTAACAAAGAAGATATTGACACTGGCGCGTATCTTGAATGCCGTAGTATAAAGATTAACTTACCCCCCCCCCCGCCTGGTTACGGCTTTCTAGCGTCTTTTATAGACTGAGTGATCCATTTGCCGGGGACAGGGTGTTAGGGTCTTCTACTATATCATAAACTAACCACTTCTCAAAGAGTGAAGACAAAGCCTGGGAGCGTGGCTCTCCTAGAACTGCACAAGCTCGACATTATATCGCAATTAACAGGGAAAGGCCATTTCAGAAATGGCTTAGACTCTTTTTGATTTTAGTCCCGATTGAACAAAAGCCCTAAATAATATTGTTTGTAAATATCTATGGGTCAATGACTATGTCTAATAAAGATTAAGATAGTCGTGGAAAACTATTATCTAGCCCCCCCCCCTTACTAAATTTAGCAGTTAACGAACAGTTGACTGAGAATTGCGAGGGGCATTTCAAAAGTAATGAGTCATATTTTCATTCCACCCGAATCGATCAGAAAGGATTGCAAATTGCATTGTTATGATGACTGAGCTCACACATTCATGACCTAAAAAGTTTCATCTCTCTGTTGCAGACATTGACGGTGTGAGACTCTAAGAAAGCAACCCCTCTCACGGATATGCGTCAGAAGCAGAGATGCGCTATTTAAATCCTGGCAAACGGGCATTATTGAGAATATTGGTAATTAGGTAGAAAACTAAATTCTGGAACACAAAAGATCGCTCGTTTTAATGGTAACACATCTGTCTTCGTCGCTCTTCAACTTTTTGAGTTGAATAAGAATAAGGGGAAATTTGGAAATGTCAACAAAACCAACAAAATGCTATTTATTTTTCGTAAATAAATGTAATGTTTATTTAAATACAAATTTTCGGTTTGCAAAAAAAAAACATCTTCAGGTAGAAAAAAAATTTAAGTGTCTTTTTTTTTCTTCATCTTTTTGTTCTAAGTTCTCATTGCATCCGAGATTCGTCGCTGTCAACTGTCGAATAGTCGGTGGTACATATTGGAACAACGTATAACGGGGACTCAGAACAGGGATAACGACGATGATGACAATACTGAGAGAGAGACATTTACATTCTTGGCACATCATGGCGACTGCAATGATGGAGCTGAGACATTTATACAAGAGTTCTTGTTAATACAGAAGGGAGATACTTCACTCCTGATGGAGGAGAGGACAGACAATTAATACTTGAAGGGTGTTATACAAAGTTCGTTAAAGCTTATGATAGATAAAACACATTTACCTTTCAGTCGGTGGAATGACGACACGAAGACAAACAGTCACAAAATATGGATGATTTCTTTATTTCTCAACCGGCCGATTGACGACGTCGGGATATTCAAACCTTTTCGACTACATAGTCTTTCTTCTACCCTTCGCCTCTAAGGACATGAGCTCTCCGATCGCTGTCCAACTCTCGTCTGTAACTGTGACTGTGATTATCCGAATCCCTATCAATCTAACTTCGAACCCCATCTCAATATATTGAGATCTCCTCTGCTTATGGCGTCAGACTGTAGCTCTTCCACGTGAATAAATTTTCACGTGGATCTTACATATGTCTGTCCACACACACTTTTGACAAACAAAGAATTCCCAATCTTAATTGTTCAATATCTAACCTATTTTATTATTATTTATAAACTCGCATTGTCCATTCTTTTAACTGGCATATTTAATATCCAGTTATTTCCAAAAGAATGGACAATCGCTCTTTTTCTGACATAAATAATATTTAGTTATTTGTAAAAGAATTAACAATCGACTGCATTCCTAGGATTTCAATTATCCATTATCTTTTAACACTTGCCTACAGAGTTCGATTCTAGCCTTTTCCTAATATCATTTTCACTTATCTAGTCCGCCTTCTTACTTACATGAGAAGGGGACAGCCCTTCTAATGTAACACAACATCACCAAGACGGAAAGATGAAGAAAAAAAAAAAAACACTTTTTTTTCTAACTGAAGATGGTTTCTTTGCAAACCGAAAATTTGTATTTAAATAAACATTACGTTTATTTACGACAAAAATAGCATTTAGTTGGCTTTCTGAAGATTCTCAAATATAAACTTTCAAATGCTTTCTAACGCGACAAATCACGTGACATAAAAAAAGAGGTTTTACTTTTAGAGCGATCCTAGTAAATAGAGATCAGAGGCCAGATGGTTGATATATAAGCATGCTGGGATGTTCTATTGTGCTTAGACTGGAACAGTCCATTTCCTAGGCTCTGATCAAGTTCTGGTCCATGAATAGATATTCTTGCAAATAAATATTGCGTTATTTTAGCAAAAAGGTAACTTAACCGGACATAAGTTGGAATCCTTACGATGGTAGGTGTCATTTTGATTTTCACTAGCACCGCCAATTTATGGTCTTGTTCGTAATTATATCTTCTCATCATACAAAACACAATATATATAGGAAAATGCCTAATTCGGATCATTACATTGTGATGTGGATTACTCAAAATACCGTTTGGATCATTTTACCACACTGCTTTCAAAGAGATTCACTTCGGATTTTACCATGCAATTTGGATGTTAACTTTTATATCTTTTTCTTTAACTTCCCTTACTCTATGACTTTTAATTACTCAATCAATTTTTAATTGTGATTTTCCATGTCTAACTGACTTTAGCAAATAAGGTGTAAACCATTATAACTATTTGCTAATATTTTCTGCTCTGAAGAGATGGTAGACATCGAAATCATATAGGATAAGGAGTTAAAATATTTCTAATGTATTCTTTGTCTTACATAGAATAATTAAAATCTTTTGATCTGAAACTCAATCATTTCACGTCATAAATAAATTCATTGAATGACTAAAAATTTGAATATATATATATATATATATATATATATATATAGATATATAGATGATGTCGCATGTATTATTTGTTACATAGCACTCCTTCTCTTCTTCCGATGAGAAGCATCAGGTTTCGAAATACCTAGGAATAAAGAGCATTTATCTCGCTGACTCCTATTGATGTAGGCCCTGTCGGTGGGGCATTAGAATACACCGACTGCCCCCCCCCCTGCAGAGGGTAAAAGTCCCTCAATGGGGGTCCTGGATATGACCTTAAACTATATCCAGTGGTGAGGCCCCAGCTTGTGGGCTTTGGGGAGTGTGGAGCCACTCTTTAATTACGATTGCTCCCAGGTCCACTCTGACCCGGAGTGGTAGTACCTGTTAGGGTCCCAACTATGGGTTAAATAGAAAATGACTTGAAAACAACAAATATATTCTATTAAAAATTTTTTCTTCAAAATCTTTGGATTCGGCATTAAATAACCCAAAAAGGGTTGATATGCCGTAAAACAAAAACAACCAACCAATCTATTGATGTAATTTCCTCGTTGCATTGATGATTAAATCTATATGTATTAGTATATATTTTGTATTGTTGATTCCCCCCACCCCTTTATCAAAGTTCCACCTTACATATTGAACTTTTTATTATCTTGATTATCCATTTAATCTTCTAATTCTTCTTGGACCCTCTCTTACACACGCACACACACACACACGCACACACACACCTATCTATCTATCTATCTATCTATCTATCTATCTATCCATATATATATATATATATATTGTTTTTCCTTTCATTTCAGGTAAGTTGGCAAGACGTCAAAGTTGTTTAATCGAACGACAGACGGCAGTTGCAAAAATCGGTAAGAAAAATTAAATTTTCATTTATTAACTAACTGTAATATCCGTCCCGCGACGGTTTCATAATATCAAGCTTTAGGTTTAACTACTTTACTTAAAAAAGGTAGTGGGGGAAGAATTGATTAATTTATTGAAAGCTTCATTTAATGGCATTTCTGAATATGCAACAACTTTAATAATACCTTTCCTTTCATTGGGAATTTACGTATAAAGAAAGTTTCGAAAAGTTAATTTAACAACATTTTTTATAATAATATACTTTCAAAATAAAGTACTTAATCCAATTTAAAGTTGCATGAGATTAAAAAATAATATGCTAGTAGTAAACTGGATTAAGTAGTTCATTAAAATGGAAAAAGTAGTCATTTCCAAGAACGTTATTAGGGTCTTACCTGATGTAATATTTAACAGAATATTTAATCTGTGAGATAATATATATATATATATATATATATATATATATATATATATATATATATATATATATATATATATATATAATGTTAATCATTTATTTTAAAGTTACTGAGTTTGTATATATTAATCGTAATTGATTAAAAAAAAGTTCATAAATAAAGCTTTTTACATAAACTTTTTGTATATAAAAATATAGAGAATAATGGCAGAGTATGTCAGTTGCAAGATCCATGTAAGTTGTTTAAAATGGTGTTTTTCTAAGTTTTATTATGTGCACATCTGATAAGTACGTGTCTTAAAATGCAGCTAAGACATAAACTTGCAGACGTGTTAGTCGCAATACGAAACAATATTGTAATGATTATACCTTTTGAAAAGTAATATGTCCAACTGAGAAAACATGATATTTGGAACTTGGAGAATTATTATCTTAGATTTTTATTATTGGAATCCTTTGAGATGGGTAATTTGTATATTTACTTATTTATTTATTTGCGAACTGTTATCCCAATCTTCATAGTTGTCAATAGATAGTTGGATAGAGACGTTGAATATCTACGATTTATATATATTTATATATAATATATATATTACATATATATATATATATATATATTACATATATATATTAGATATATATATATTACATATATATATATGTAATATATATATATATATATATTACATATATATATATATTACATATATATATATATTACATATACATATTACATATATATATTACATATATATATATTACATATATATATAATATATATATTACATATATATAATATACATTACATATAATATATATTACATATATATATAATATATATTACATATATATCTATATATCTATAAAAGTGAACGTGTCTGTCTGTGTGTCTGTGTACATTTCCCTACGCAATAACTCTGTCAATTTTTAGTCTATAGACTCGAAATTTGAAATAGCGGGTACTGAGATTTGGGAAAATCGATGTGACGGGTGTCAGCCAGGAATTTGGCTGTTAAGGGGTCAAATTTCAACGATTTGACCTTTAAGAACTCTACCAAACTCCTCCGACAATTTTGGGTCTAGACACTTGAAATTTTAGATATAGGTTCCTTGAACCTGGATCTAACTTAATAAAGTGATTTGAGCCCGAACCTATAAATTTTAAGGGGTCATAATAGGGGTAAAAGTTTTAAAAAATTAACCATTTTTTTTTTGTTTTTTTGCTTTTTTTGCACAGCATACACCTCCAAACACCCGAGCAACGCCGGGCACCCCTGCTAGTATAATATATATGACATATATATATAATATATATTACATATATATATATATATAATATATATTACATATATATATAATATATATTACATATATATATAATATATATAATATATATAACATATATTACATATATAATATATATTACATATATAATATATATTACATATATATAATATATATTACATATATATATATATAATATATATGTATAATATATATATAATATATATATATTACATATATATAATATATATGCATAATATATATATAATATATATTACATATATATAATATATATGTATTATATATATATATATTACATATATATAATATATATGTATTATATATATATATATTACATATATATAATATATATGTATAATATATATATATATATATATATATATATATATATATGTATTATATATATATTACATATATATAATATATATGTATAATATATATAATATATATGTATTATATATATATTACATATATATAATATATATACATATATATATGTAATATATATATGTAATATATATATATGTAATATATATATATGTAATATATATATATGTAATATATATATGTAATATATATATATGTAATATATATATGTAATATATATGTAATATATATATATATATGTAATATATATATATATATGTAATATATATATATGTAATATGTATATATACATATATATTACACATATATATATATATATGTATATATATATGTATATATATATGTATATATATATATATGTAATATATATATATATATGTAATATATATATATATATATGTAATATATATATATATATATGTAATATATATATATATATATGTAATATATATATATGTAATATATATATGTAATATATATATATGTTATATATATATGTAATATATATATATAATATATATAATATATATATATGTAATATATATATATGTAATATATATATATGTAATATATATATATGTAATATATATCTATGTAATATATATATATGTAATATATATATATGTAATATATATATGTAATATATATATGTAATATATATATATGTAATATATATATATATATGTAATATATATATATATATGTAATATATATATATATATGTAATATATATATATGTAATATATATATATATATGTAATATATATATATATATGTAATATATATATATATATGTAATATATATATATATGTAATATATATATATGTAATATATATATATATATGTAATATATATATATATATGTAATATATATATATATATATGTAATATATATATATATGTAATATATATATATGTAATATATATATATGTAATATATATATATGTAATATATATATATATATGTGTAATATATATATATATATGTAATATATATATATATATATGTAATATATATATATATATATGTAATATATATATATGTAATATATATATATGTAATATATATATATGTAATATATGTAATATATATATATGTAATATATATATATGTGTAATATATATATATATATGTAATATATATATATATGTGTAATATATATATATATATGTAATATATATATATATATGTGTAATATATATATATGTGTAATATATATATTTAATATATATATGTGTAATATATATATATGTAATATATATATATATATGTGTAATATATATATATGTGTAATATATATATTTAATATATATATGTGTAATATATATATATGTGTAATATATATATATATATGTGTAATATATATATATGTGTAATATATATATGTGTAATATATATATGTGTGTAATATATATATATATATGTGTAATATATATATATGTGTAATATATATATTTAATATATATATATATGTAATATATATATATGTAATATATATATATAACGGGGACTCCGAACAACGGATGATAATGGCATTTATATACGGTTTACATCGCGACGGCTGTGATGATTCCTGGGGGCTTCATATGATTAATAATACGTAGCTGAGACATTTATGCAAAAGTTCGTGTTAACACAGATAGAGGGGGATATATAATTGATGATGGCGGAGGCGACACATTTTTACTTGGAAGTTTACAAATGTAGGGTATTCTTTATTCATACCAGCTGAATGATGGTGATGATTGCCAGGGATTCAAGCTTTTTCATTACATTGTCCTATCTTCCCCACTCTCGCCTCCAAGAGAGCGTCAGCTCCCAGTATGGCCGACTCGATCTCTCTCTGGCTCTGTCTCTGACTTTGACTGTCTCTAACTCGAACCCTGTCTCAATATATTGGAAATCTCCTTTCTTTATGACGGCGAAGGCATGGTTCGCCACGTGCAATTTAATCACGTGGATTTTACCTATGTATGTCCGAACACACTTTTGTCAAACAAAGAATTCCTCAAGTGAATTGTATCATTTAACCTATTTGTCTAAACTCAAATTGTCCATTCTTTTAACTGACATATGTAATATCTAGTTATTTCTAAAAGAATGAACAATCGACTGCATTCCTAAATTATATATCTATTTCTGACATAAATTATATTTACCTATTTGCAAGAACAATAACAATCGTTCTGCATTCCTAGAATTTCAATATGTATTTTTCTAAACTTTTCTTACTGAGTTCGATTCCAACCTTTTCCAAATATCCTTTTCAACTTATCTAGTTTAATTACTGGGGTCCGTACCTTTTTACATAATACTCCTTCCCTTCTCATTTTTCCAAAAATTGTACACATTTTTATATTACAGTACATGTTTTCTTTATATCCTTACAACCACTTGGCTAGGAAAGATCAGACACCATCATTAAAAAAAACTTTTAGTCAGCCCTTTTCTAACTAACTCACTAATTATTTTTTTAAGGCAAGAATCTCCATCCGATCTCTCTGACATATTCCTTTTAGGTGTAGGGTAGTACCGCCTATGATCCATATTAGCTGTTCAATGCAGCCACCCTTACGCCATAAACCGAGGTGCCATTTTACCTCTTCACCAATTCGACGACTCTTCATCCGAATGTGTCCTGACCCTTTCTTTCGCATGGTTGTTCTACTAATTTGAGCTTTGTCTCATTTTCTAACTATTTTATTTCTTTTGGGACATACATCAAAGCTCATTTACTTAAAACTTTGTGGTTGACTTCTAATTATTAAGATAGATCTCTTCATTACACTGATTCACTCGGATTTCCTCACTTAGAACTCGACAAAGACATTAGAAAATATCAATATTAAATAAATGACCCCCTTTCCCTTTTCACCAAAACCTACTTACGTACTGGATTCTAACTATAGCGAGGATATTTGTGATTTTTCCTTTCTCCCATCAGAGCGTTCAAGATCCCAAAACAGGGATATCCGCATACATTCATCTCTAAAAAAATATAAGGTTATATCTTTTCTTCCTGCGTATTTACGGCATATTTTACATTTGCCCCTCTTATTGCAATGTATGATTTGTCCTTGGTACTGAACCTTATGTCCTTTGTTGTTCCTTGCCAAGTAACTTTCTTGCGAAAAATGTTATGGACAGAAAACAAAAAAGAAAAAGAAGAAAAATTCTATCTTTTGTCCAATCACATCCGCAAACCTCTCAAAATACCCGTTTACGTAATTTTTCTCTTGTCTCCTCTCTAAAATTCTAACTTATTTTAGACCAATCATTCGTCTTAATCATCGTTTAATTTTTTTTCCTTTTAACCTGTGTTTTTCGTTTTAATTTATCTCTACTTAATTATGCTTGAATTCCTGACGACAAATACAATTCATTATAAATTTAAAAATCTTTTTCAACAATATTTGTTCGAACATCAAAAGATCATAATAACATCTTCTTTTCCAAAAAATACATCATTGCATTAAATTTTCTCATGCATGAACAGTTTATAACACATTTAAAATATGATGTTCTAGACAAAACGTTTAAGTTGTAGCTTCTTTAAAGAAAAAAAAAATTCTGAAGAACAACAAAATCCACAATAAAAACTTTGTTAAACATTGGAACACAAAATTTTTACGTAATCACTGGACATCCCTATAAACTCAACATTCAATATTGCTCCCCCCCCAAAAAAAAATAAATACCCGGAAAGTTGAAAAGTTCACTATACACAGAAAAATGCCTTTCATTTTTTTTTTAATCTTTTTTTTTTGCGATAGCAGTACTTCAGTAATAGTAATATGCATGTTGTTTTTGGTTGTAAATAACCTCGGGGAAGAGGAGGAAGAGTCTAGTGCATAATGCGTATAAAACAATCAAGTTTTAACTGCTTCACACTTGCCCTGATTGATTGTTAACAATGCTGCGCTTTTAATTAACAATTTCCGGGGCTAAATTCGAATCACTGCTGTCAAAATTAAACTCCAAATTCGACCCTGCTGTCAAAAACTCTCAACTCCAAAACACGACACACTATTGATAAAACTTGCTACTCCAACATCGAAATCCAAAAGTAATCTAATATCTGACCCCCCCCCCCCAAGCAGCCATTTTATTTCAAACCGGAATCATCTTATTTGCATATTGCAAGCATATAAAAGAAAAGGCGTCATTTTTTATTTCTTTTTTTCTTCATTCGTTTTGACTGTACGGGACCCTACAAACTGCTCAAAAACAGGGTTGTACCAATTTTTAAGGCGTTTAATCACCGAAGATTATCTTACCTTTGGTAGCATTTCAAGCTACAACTCTATAAAGGTACGCTATCCTCAGCAGCCTCATAACTCTCGCTTCTCTTATTTTATCATTTAGTCTTTACATTCTTTGGGCGATGTTTCTGAGAAAGGGGGAAGAATTGCTGTTTTCTGGGTCGGAATCTATTTATCAAACATTTATCATTGGCTAGTTTTTTGATCTTGAAGTAATATTTTTTGTTTCGGCTTTTTAGCTTTTTACATCATGACTTCACGACTTGCATAAAAATACACAGAATATAAAAGAATACAAAAAGTTGATACAGACAATGCAAAGTTTTTTTTTCTCTATATATTCAAACACAAAATTCATATATAAATTTGAAATAATGTTTAGGAGGTATAGATATTTTATTCCTAATAATAAATTAATGAGCAAAAAAAAAAAAAAAAAAAAAGGAGAACAACACCTTTTTAAAACAAAACAACGAACAAGGGTTGTTAAATATAGGAAGTAGACCTGCTATTTCTTCTGCGAGGGTTAGTATGCCGAAGCGCTCAGTGCAGCGGCAGATGTTACAGCGAGCTGTTGCGTTCAGGGGGAAGGGGAGATAGATAGATAGATAGATAGATAGATAGATAGATCTGTTTTGCTCGCCGGTTGAGTTTTCTCTGACGAGAAGTCAGTATTTCTCTAAGGAGCCAAAATAGTTCCTAGGGGACAGATGAAATTCATCCGCTCCGTTAATCGATTGATCAGTTGTGACTGAATCGACAAGCACAAAGACACTAATGCGCAAAAAAAACAAAAAAAACAACTTTTGTTTGCTGCCACAAAAATAATAAGAAAATATTCTGGAATACAATTTTTGAAATGATAAAAAGTTTTCTGTTAACTTGAAAACGTGTATATAACATGTGGGTTCAGTTGTTTGTCGTAAGATGTAAATGCATCTGGCTATAATAAGTCCGTGTGACTGTGGCATGTAAATGTGAAACGCTTAATAGTAGTCGCAATAGGAGTTCAAAATTATATCTAATTAAAATTGAAGAAAATGGAATTGAAGTGTTTTCTGAAGAAAGCGCATTGGTTGGTGAGCTGAGTAGATTAAGTGGGGTGGCGCTTCCGTTAAAAGCAGTTAGAATGGGTGAAAACGACCTCAAGCCTCGATGACCCTACTGACTTAATTTCTGAACTTTGTCGCCTTTTATAATGTTGATTTAGGACAGTAACACAGGGCTATACGGACAAATTTATCTTTAGTAGACCTTTGACAACTAACTATTTTCGTTTACTAGCCAAATAGAAAAGTTCCTAGCCAAACTCACGTTAGTTTTGGAATATGACATCTTCGTTCCGTGACGAATACGTATACCATAAAGAATTTTCTGTATTTTTTTTTTTTTTAAATAAGTATAATTCTAAATATGCACTGACTTTCACGTTGACACTTGAAAATATAAACATTCAAATTTCTTTAGGTGTCTTATTTAAACAACCTTTATTAAAAAAAAAAAAAAGAGTATATTGTTCTAATAAACTTTTACTTATTAATTTACTATTTGCGGATAATTATTTTCATCTTTCTTAGTTGTTTCACGACGTTTCGGCCAACTATTTCTCTGGCCTTCGTCAGGTGGTAACTGCGACGGGATAGAAACTCCGAATCTCCTAACTGCATTCTCAGCAATTACTGCCATCCATAGTTGTCGGTTTCACCAAGGCCAAGTAAGCCTCTGGCCGGCTTTTGGGTAGGATTGAAACCGCTATCTTCAGACAATACTCACCTGGAACCGTAGAGATTAAACGTCTCTATCCACTACGCCATGGGCCCCGACGGGCGATCAAGGTTGGGTTTTTTGGTCTTATAAATCCACGTTTATTTATTATCTGATCTTCCATAGTCGAGTCCGTACCGAATGGTATATATATATGTTATTAAATTGGAATTCATTATTGAGATGAGTATTGTTTTATTAATTTACTTACTGCGGACTATTATACTCATCTCTCAAAAACGTGGCGAGACAACAACTATGGATGGCAGTAATTGCTGAGATTCTGAGTTCCTATCCCGTCGCGGTTACCACCTGACGAAGGCAAGAGGAATAGTTGGCCGAAACGTCGTGAAACAACAACTAATAAAGATGAGAATAATAGTCCGCAATAAGTAAATTAATAAATAATACTCATTTCAATAAAGAATTCCAATTAAAATAATATAAACTTTTATTGTTTAAATAATTTGACTTTGCTCGTTTTAGTATAAAAGTAAAAGTTGAAAAGATATTTTTTTTACTCAGTAATGAGATTCGGAAGATTGTTAATGAAAAAGCATAATTGCCAAAAGATAAGTGTTTTATTATTTCTAGTCGCCACTTTGAAAAATCAAATGCGACTGTTTCACTCGCAACGTAAAGCTCTGTATCATAACAGATATTAGATTTTGCTCTTAGTTAAAAGAAAAAAAAGAAGCAGTTGCCATCCATAAATCTACATTAAAAAGAATCTGACTCTACTTCTACTTTCGTATTTTTTTGTACACAATTAACCGTTCCATTTCTCTTTACTTTGTCTATTCAGATTACATCTGCGCGTTTCTCCATTTCTTTTTATTTACTGGCGGCCATATTCATTTTACATTGGTGATATAGATTTTTATGTTTATTAGTTGTTGTTTTAAGATTTTGTTTGTTTCTTTTTGTAACAAATTGATTTTTACTCCTCCACCTCCACCCATTCCCATGTAACCACTTTCCTGTTATGGTTTATGGCTTCGGAGGAATTTACAATCGCACATTCCTTTAGGTTTGCTTTTGAAAACGATTTTGCAAACAAAAATGAAAAAAAAAAAAAAAAATAGAAATAGAAAATCAAACAAAAGAATTGTAAAAAAAATTTTTTTCATTCTTTTTTTCGCGTTGATTGCAAATTCTTTCAGTTTTGTCGTTAATTTTTCATGTACCCACTCAACCCTGTTAGACGATTGGTCTGTCAGTACGTTTGACACGCTTTACTGCACTTGTCTTGTATACTCTTAACGTAAATACCTCCGACCAACCTGACTAGCAGCGAAATCATACCCCTTCACTGCAGAGGTCCGAATATGCCGTAAAATCTTTCTCTTGTAATAGCTACTTTCCTCGGATTGCTTTCTTTTAGAATTCTCATCTTGCTCCGTGTTCACCAACACGCAGAAATTTAAATGTAACCAGCGTGGATGCGCATATGTAAATACCGAGCCGTGTACGAAATGACGTCACGGCAAGGAAAAAGAAAAAGATTATAAAAAGGAGAGAGAGAGAGAGGGAAAACAGAGCACGTTCGAAACGGCAGAGGTCAGAAAGAAGGAACTCGATCATGTTAGAGACGTTGTACAGCTAAATCAAGACATTAAAAATGAAAACATCGAAAAAAAAAAAAAAAGGTTATATTGTACGTATCCGTTTTGGACTGAAGATCTCCGAAAAAAAAATTCACTTAATTTGATGGAGTAGTTTTTATTTTATTTTTATTTATTTTTTTTAATTTTTTTTTTTTTTTTACAGCGGAAAAACACATTTTTATGACAACGCGTTGAAGGTAGACATCTTTGAATTTTTTGAACACGCTACGGGGAGATAACTCGTTTAAAGCGCCGACATTCCCTCTTCATCTTTAATACTAGCTCCCCCCCCCCTAAAAATCGAACTTTTTGCTCGGTATCATAACAAATTGTTTTTTCGCTGTAAAAAAATTTTTTTTTTAAAAACTACTTGATGAAATTAAGTGAC
>NC_136483.1:101573000-101590500 GCF_053919585.1 Euprymna scolopes | reverse complement strand
TTTTTGTGCAAAACAAAAAATGCCAATTGTTAACTTTTGGGGAAAATTTAACATTTAAAATTTAATTAAAAATAGTAGAAAATGTTTTACATTATTCTGCTTTCTATATGATAAAATTCAGGGTTTTATCTTTCTGGAAAAAAAAGTTACTCAGAAATAATGGATTTTAATAAATGTAATTTCGTTTAAAAAACAACAACTTGATTTTTCGGCCATTTTTGGCGGTGCCCAAAATTAAAAACATAATTTTTACAACGCAATATGCCTGAGGATGATGGAACTATTCCTATCGAAAGCGCTCGCTAAAGAAACTTATGGATCCAACCTAAACAATTTTGAGAAAAACGCAAAAAAAATTAATCGGAGATTCGAGAAGGTACAAAAAAAATTTCCATGCTTTTTTGTGTCTATATATATATATATATATATATATATATATATATATATATATATATATATAAATTACAATACGTTTACCAAGTTAATCAAAATGGTAAACTTAAAATATATCATAAATATTAAAGAGTTAATATTTACAAGTAAAGTAATCTCAACTAGATGTAAAAGCTCAATAAAACCGAGAAGGAAATGGAGCTTATCCATTCTTGGATTTTTTACCCTTCACCGGACTATCCATTCATGTGAAATCTTTTTATCATTTTTCTTTTACCTTCTATTCCCCTTACTTCACCCTTTTTTTAACCAAGTAAGATCTGTGACTTACTTGTAGTTTCATTAAATACTTTTATATGCAAAATCCGATCCTGCATTTTGCTAATTCCTGCCCTCTGATGAGATGGAGAGTATTTCTTCGAAACTCCGGGGATTAAGGACTATCCACTTATCTTGTGCTTCCTTTTTTAAAATTAAATATGTTTTTAACTCTTTTTCAAGATGTCTTTTAACATGTTTTATTAATCATTTGTTCATATATATATATATATATATAAATTCTTTGTTGATAATCATTCGCCTTTTATCCACACTCCCTAGCTTCCGGTGTCTTCCTTCTCTTTTATTTTATTATTATTTTTTAAACTCTCTTTAAATTATGTTATTTGCTTCTTTTACGTTATTTGTCTTTGATGATCTCATCTATTTTTTCCACTACGTCAGAGTGTGCACGGTAACAAACAAGTGAGATCATCAGGGTTCTAATATTATACTATATCCTCCAGAGCAATTCCAGGTTAATATTTCCCAGAGTTGCTGTGTAAAGTTTTAACGTCCATACAATAGTGCTCAATATCGAAGTAGGCCAAGATATACTTTTTATTTGTTTTACATAAGTATTTCTACATATGCCATGAGCATGTTTCGGTCAGCCAGTTGCAAGTAACTAGAGACTTCTTCAGATGATATTGCTTATACATAAGTAAAGCCCGTATAATTTTCATTACGCACTGTTCTTTTGTTTAAGCAATATCGCTTGTTACTTGTAGCTGGTTGACCGAAACATGCTCATGAATGTGTAGGGACATATAAAATGTTTATGTAATATATATATATATATATATATATATATATATATATATATACTTGTTTATTGTTATATAAACATGCTCACACCCCGCTGCTACAAATAGCCACTTGTTTCAATCAAACAACAGATATCATCAGGCAGCGACTTGACTATTCAAAAGTTCAATGAATAATAATGATTATTCATTGAACTTTTGAATAGTCAAGTCGCTGCCTGATGATATCTGTTATTTGATTGAAACAAGTGGCTATTTGTAGCAGCGGGATGTGAGCATATTTATATAACAATAAACAAGTATTATCAGCTCTTTTTATTGAGCACTATCTAACAACCTCGTTGAATTCATTAGTCCATTACTTTTGAATAAAAAACCCCGAGGATATATATATATATATATATATATATATATATATATATATATATATATATATATATATATATATATATATATATATATATACACACACACACACACACATATTTGTAACAAAGATAATCAAAAGCTCAATATATTAGACAGAGCAATTTAAGAAATAGGAAAAATAGATGTTGAAAAATAAAATAAATTTCAATATTTATTGACCCATTAAAAATTCAAACAAGGAAATATAGTTTTTATAATCTATAAATTTTAGCTTTGAAAATCCATAGGTTAAGTATGTTTCTATTATTGTAACATAGCGCGGATGCAGATGCATGCGAAATGACGTCACTGGTAAAAAAAATCTAATAGAAGAGAAAAAGAACGATCATGTAAATGGTATGGAGCACGGAAGCAGATAACGTTGGAGATCACGTCTTTTTTTTTTTTTTTTTTTTTGTTCCCGAGCAACGTTACATTATAATTCTTTGATTGAATTTTTGATGGATTAATAAATATTGTAATTTATTCAATTTTTATTTTCCATCGTCAATTTTGTTTGTTATTTCACTTTTGTACTTTGTGACTTTGATGTTCGTACCATGTTTTAGAAGTCTTATGTGGTTGCATTTTCCGCTTTCATCTTACCAGTCTGGAACGAGATCGTCGACAGTTCTCTTTCGTGTATGCATTTCATTTACACCAATCACTTGTTTTTGTCTTCTTAGCAGAATTTTGGATTAATCACACATCTACTCAAAAGTTTGTGGAAAAAAAGCAAAAAAACAAAAACAAAAAAAAAAACAAAACAACAAAAAAAGCACAATTTTTAATGTATAGTTTACTATCGGTTCGATGCTAAAAGTCGGAATTATAAAAAAAAAAGTTTAAATAAAGTGTTTAGCTTTTAGAAAGGACGTACGTTTCCAATTCGTTGTATCTTCTTTCATATCTCCGCTTTGCTCTGTTCTCAACCTAATCTTTAAAACAAAAAATTATGTACGTAACCGTCACGGACAGGAAATCTCATATTCTAAAAAGCACGTAAATTGATCAAGTATTTTTTTTGTTTGTTTTTTTTTTTAAACTAAGAAAATCAAATTTTATGAATAAGCGATAATTTTGTGTCTTGATTATCCATCTTTTAATAAATAAAAGGAGACAACTCAATTCGAACTACAGAGATCAAAATCAACCGTGTAATAGCCACTACTTACTAATGACAGCGCTAGAAAATGTAAAAAAAAAAAAAAGATGATTTTCTATCTATAAT
Organism: Euprymna scolopes; assembly: GCF_053919585.1. Lineage (NCBI taxonomy): Eukaryota > Metazoa > Mollusca > Cephalopoda > Sepiida > Sepiolidae > Euprymna > Euprymna scolopes. The sequence goes on along the minus strand of NC_136483.1, from coordinate 101,587,383 downwards.
ATATAAAAAAATATTTTCTATATTTAAAAAAAAAAAACACTTGATCAATTTACGTGATTGTTGGAACATGATATTTTCATTCCGTGACGGTACGTACACCATGATTTTTTTTTTTTTTTTGTACCTGTGTTTTATTACAATTAGGTTGAACTCTGGACTTACACCAACATTTTTATTCAAATATGTATAAACAAGTTATAATACGTAATAAAAACTAAATAAGTTGGTTCGAGATCAAAATAATTGCGAATGCTAGTGATAATGTTTACCCATTCATTTAATTTTTAATTTTTTTACTACTTATATTTGAATGCATGTTTTGAAATTGGTTTGTTCATTGCTTATTGACGGAAACGTTACAATATTCTCCATTTCTAAAAGCAGTTAAGATTTCTGAGATTTCGAAATTAGACAGACGGACAAGAGCTTTATTCGTACGAGAGGGGTTTTAAACCAATTTTCTAAAACCTTTTGTTTCTTTGTGACCATAACTGGAATTTGTACAGCGTCATAATTGAAGATGTGACGTCTCTAATCCATACAGTTTGTAGAAATCACTTAGCGTGGTGACCTTATGTAAAAAAAAAAAAAAAAACATAAAAAATAAATAAACTATCTTACAAGCTTTTAAGAACACTTCATAAATCTTTGTGAGTTGAAATTTGGGTCAAAGAATAATTTAAGGAAAAAAAAAAAAAAAGACCAATATTGAAAGAATAATAATAATAATAATAATAATAATAATAATAATAATAACAATAATAAAACACAAACTGTCCATAACAGAAATTGATTATCTCAAATCTACAAGAATGTTAAGAAAGTAATCGAACTGAAACTGTAGTTCCTATTTACGTTTTATTTGTGACTAGGCTGGGTACCCGGCGTTACCCGGATGTTTGGAGGTGTGTGTTGAGAAAAAAAAAAGTGGTAGTAGGCAGGCAGGCTCGAACCCGTACCGTGGAGGAGGAAAAGAATACGAAAAAAAAAAGAAAAACAATAAAAAAACAGCAACAAAAAATAACGTGACATCTTTGCCGTTGCTTTCATCGCCAAACCGGAAGTGGCGAAGGTTTAAATTAAGGCTAGTCAATCGAAAAGAGGGCATGACTTTCGAAAATATCGACCAAAAAAAAGAGCGACCCTTCCCTGTAAAAAAAATGCCCAGTTGAGGGTGAAGGAATTGATGTTTTTAGCTATTTTTTATATATTCGTCGTCCGAAGGGTCGAACTTCAAATCGATACTGATTTCGTGAAATCCGTCGCCTCTATCGAAAGTTTTAGTCAACATACATACATGCACACATGCATACATGCATACATGCTATAGATTATGGTCTCATTGTAATAGATCACGGACGCGTGCATGGCAGCTATGTGCAAATGCCGAGCCGTGTGCAAAGTGACGTCACGGTAAGGTAAGGAAAAAGATTATAATAAGAGAGGATGACGATCACATTAGTGACATGGGTGACGCCACGGCTTTAACGAGAGAATGAGTAATAAATGTCTTTTCTTAAAACCTGAAACAGCGAGTTGAAGTTCTTTCTTATTCTTTGTCTCCTTTGCGACTAAGTCTACAACGTGTTAGGTCCCGAGTATCTACATATTAACGCGTGTGTAAGCGTGTACATGATTACAACAGAATCTTTTCGCCACTAACGTACTGATCCCCACCTGACTCCAGTTGATATGAATCGCTCCTCAAGGAAGCTCCCTGTTTTGACAAGCTTCTTGGACTGACCTTAACTCCTGTAGCGGACTAGGATATATAAATCCTAATCTCGTTAGAAAAGAAAATAATGAAACGAATGGAATGAAGGAAACAAAGACTCAATTGCTGGATAAAATAAACATGTCGTTTATTTACTGCTGAAGAATGAATGTTTTAGGTGTAACACGTGCCCATGTCCGCGCGGGTGTCACCATCGTTTGTTGCGGGACTTGTAGTATAGAAGAAAAAGGGAATGCGTGTTCATCTCATGTTCAGGTCACTGTCGTTTGTTCGCGCGTGGAAAAAGGAGTGTGTAATGTAGTGGAAAGAGAAATGGCCGTCCGGCATGTAGAAAGAAAAAGAGAGAGAGAGTTGACATCAGTTAAGCTGTGCGCCATGTTAGCAGGTCAGCTACGCGGAGGTGTTCTCTGGCACAAGTTGTAGATAGAGAGAGAGAGAGAGTCAATCCAGGTTATGGAGATAGAAAGCGTATAAAGTGTATGTGCTGTCTGTTAGCTTTTGCCCCATATAGTAGCAGGTGGCGTGAGACGCGCGGGCGCACGCACGCACGCCTGCCGAAACGGAAGTAGCTGGTTCGTAAACCACTCAGCTCGGAAGGCGAGTTGGAAAAGGAGGAAGTAGCTTATTGCTCTTGCTTTTATAGTTGTTTCCGGTGGTCTTTTGCGCATGTGTGGATTTCCTTCAAAGGGGAAGTGACGTTGCCCGTGTGCGCGTACATGGGTGTACGTTAGCGTGTGTGTGTATACATGTGAATATATGTACATGTGTGCATATGGTTGTGTGCGCATATGTATATGACAAGAAATATGGCTTGAGATGTGAATGCGTGTTTTTGTGTGAGACTAGAAAAGGTTCGAGCACTCCAGACATAAGTAGGCGAGTTTCGCTTTCGGTTTCGATTCTAGCTGATGACACCGAAATACTATTTTTTTTTACTTTTGAAATCATGACTTTTATAATATATACGAAATCTGGACAAATTAAAATATATTTAAGCGTCTTTACGACCGGGCAAAGCAGGACCACCCACCCACCTCCGCTAGTTATTTATAGAAAAAAATAGATGACTTGAGTGCCATCAGCAATAATCGAAACCGAAACCAAAACTTTTGAAGAATTCTTGGTAAAATTATTTTTTACAAGAAATAGAAGGTTATAACAATTAAAGGACGATCACTCGGAATAAAAAAGATGTAAGCGTGACACACAAAATAAAAAAGATGTAAGCGTGATACACAAAATAAAAAAGATGTAAGCGTGACACACAAAATAAAAAAGATGTAAGCGTGACACACAACATAAAAAAGATGTAAGCGTGACACACAAAATAAAAAAGATGTAAGCGTGACACTCAAAATAATAAAGATGTAAGCGTGACACTCAAAATAAAAAAGATGTAAGCGTGACACACAAAATAAAAAAGATGTAAGCGTGACACACAAAATAAAAAAGATGTAAGCGTGACACACAAAATAAAAAAGATGTAAGCGTGACACACAAAATAAAAAAGATGTAAGCGTGACACACAAAATAAAAAAGATGTAAGCGTGACACACAAAATAAAAAAGATGTAAGCGTGACACACAAAATAAAAAAGATGTAAGCGTGACACACAAAATAAAAAAGATGTAAGCGTGACACACAAAATAAAAAAGATGTAAGCGTGACACTCAAAATAAAAAAGATGTAAGCGTGACACACAAAATAAAAAAGATGTAAGCGTGACACACAAAATAAAAAAGATGTAAGCCTGACACTCAAAATAAAAAAGGTTTAAGCGTGACACACAAAATAAAAAAGATGTAAGCCTGACACACAAAATAAAAAAGATGTAAGCCTGACACTCAAAATAAAAAAGATGTAAGCGTGACACACAAAATAAAAAAGATGTAAGCGTGACACACAAAATAAAAAAGATGTAAGCGTGACACACAAAATAAAAAAGATGTAAGCGTGACACACAAAATAAAAAAGATGTAAACGTGACACACAAAATAAAAAAGATGTAAGCGTGACACACAAAATAAAAAAGATGTAAGCGTGACACACAAAATAAAAAAGATGTAAGCGTGACACACAAAATAAAAAAGATGTAAGCGTGACACACAAAATAAAAAAGATGTAAGCGTGACACACAAAATAAAAAAGATGTAAGCGTGACACACAAAATAAAAAAGATGTAAGCGTGACAAACAAAATAAAAAAGATGTAAGCGTGACACTCAAAATAAAAAAGATGTAAGCGTGACACACAAAATAAAAAAGATGTAAGCGTGACACACAAAATAACACACACGTTATCGTATTGATATATAGAAGATATTTGGAGAAAAGTAGATAGGGAGTAGGGCTTGAGTTTCTGGTGATCTGTGAGACAGATGGACCTTTAGGCTAACGTAATGTTTGTTTGTCTCAAAGACATATATGCCTCTTGGTTCAGTTGATAGCTGTTTGTATTCAGGGATTTTTTTTTTAATTCTGTTCGACTCAGAGTACAGTCTTTAAGCAGACGGAATGTTTTATTATTTGGATTCGGCAGAAAGATACTCAAGTTCGACCAGAAACACCTAGAGGTTAAATCGGCGAAACGTTGTGAGAATAACACTGAAAAAACGATAGTCTGAATAATTCAAATATTATATAAATTGTTGTTTAACACAAAAAATAACCCTTTATTTTGACAGAACTAAAAAGGAATTAGAAAACCATCTAACAGTAATCTTTAATAAAAAAAAAAAAAAAAAAAAAAACAGGGGTGTCACGCATCCTAACTGATTCCAACTCCAAGCTGATAGTTTGGGCGAGACCAGATTTAACACGTCCGTTTCTTGTGCGGCTTAAATCCAGCTCTGCTTCTATTGGTCGATTAGCCTATTACTCATTGCTAAAGTTTTCCTATTTATATGATTTGAATTATTCAGACACACGGTTCCCGTTGGATCACCGAAGTTAAGCAATGTTGAACTAAATGGGTGACCATTTGAGACTTCCAAGTGTTGTATGTGTCTCAGCTTATCTCGGCATTGTTTCCAGTCGTCCTGGACTTTTCCTTGCCACTGAACTCAAGTAGTGCTGATTCGGGAGAGGTGTGGTTGGAGATTGCGCAACACTTGCCTCACAATTACACGCGCAGCTGGCCCTACAAGGGTATTCGTTCGTCTGAACGGACTTAAGGGGGCATCAATTGTTCTCATCTTCAATGTTATTCTTACAGTGTTCAGCCAATGTAACCGCCGATCTTCATGAGGTGCATCTTGTCAAACTCGGTAATCTTTCTGTCGAACTCGAAGATCTCCATAGAATTTCATACAGAATCTTTTATTTAATCCAGAAGAGTAGCATTTTCTTGTTCTGTCAGCCATAACCCAGTAGAAGTAATTCGCAATTGTACGTTTAGTATCAACCCTACTGGAGATTGAGCCTTCAACCTCCAGAAGATTGTCACTTACAACTGAATTTTTACCTAATACTTTGTCTGTTACGTCATGGGTTCTTGCAAAACGTTGTGAAAATTACACTGAAAATGAGAACGATAGTCCGAATAACCCAAATAGTATAAATTATCGATCGTCATCTAAAAAATTAAGAAACATAAGATGGTCTGTTTTGTATTTGGTTTGCAGGCATTGCTGTTCTTATTGCAAGTCTGTCGTTTAACGTTGCTTAACTTCGGTGATCTGGCGAGAACCAGTGTGTCAACGTGATTGTGCCGTAGAAGTTAAGCAACGTTGAGCCTGGCCAGTACCAGATGGGTGACCATTTGAGAAGGCGAGGCGCTGTATGTACCGCGAGGTAAAATACCAGGTTCAGAAACTGGCACAGTCTATCCTTTTCTCGAGGATAGATGGGACTCTTAAGCCGTGGTCTTAACCCCATCTGACGTCACAATAAAAAAAAATACCCTTGATAGCCCTGGCTAAGCATCAAGTATTCAGCTACGGACAAGATTTGAATTACACTACAAACTCGTGTAGTGAGTTCAATCTTTTAAACAAATATTATTTCAAACCTCTCAAAATAAAACTGTGGAAGTTTCTAGGGAATATCAAATTCACAAGCGATCCCCAGTCGCATGTATATTCCGGTCAGGAGAGATGATAATGCTGCGTTTTTTTTTGTTTTTGTTTTTGGCAGTTCTTGCTGCAGAGAGGTGTTGCCATCCTCCTGCATACAGCGCCTGGTATTTCCAAATGGTTATCCATCTAGTACTGGCTGGCTCAGCGTTGCTTAACTTTGGTGATTTAATGAGAACAGTGATATAGTGTGTCAACGTGATTATGTCGTGTAATTTCGTTTAGATGAAAAAAAATCGATTTGTTACAGCTATGATTGAGACCACATGATGGATAGTACGGCTAGGGGCGAAATCGAACATTTGGACGAAGAGCAGCGGATAATCACAGTTTATGTAGTGAACACACACACACACGAGTTCACAAACTTATCCCTCCGCCCCCTCTCCATTGCATCGCTGCATCTGTGTGATTATCCTACAATCTGCTTTTCTGTTAACTTTGTACACTCACGGCAAAACATTGTTTCACATTATCGCATGAAGCATCTCATTTTCTATCGCCACTCCATCAGAATGCAACATCGTTTATTAAATTGATGCTGGCTTTGATGGATCTTTCAAAATAACTACATCATTCCATAAATCTCTCTTACTCGAATCACGTTTTCCAATCATATCCAATCATTTTTATACCTATCAACCAATCCATCACAATCTGAACATATCTCTCTGCGCTCTCTCTCTCTCTCTCATATATATATATATATATATAAGGTTGGTGCAAAAATAACGTCGTCTTTTGACGTTCAACACACGCACACACACACACACACACACACACACACACATATAAAACGACATTATTTTTTCCCCAACCTTATATATATATATATATATATATATATATATATATATATATATATATATATCTACAGCACAATGGTGGTTTAAGAAATTTCGTGGCGGCGACGATTCTTAAAGATGATGAGCGTAGTGATCTGCCATTGGATGTTGACAATGATCAAGTAAAGGCCTAAATCGAAGCCAATTCATGCACAACTGCTCGAGAACTTGCTTCTTAATTAGACCTAACGTATACAACGATTTCCAACCACTTGAGAGAGATTGGAAAGACAAAAAGACTTGATAAATACTCAGCTTAGTGGTTAGACGCTAACGAAGTTTCACAACACTTCCCAAAGCCAGAGTTGCACCAAAAAAGATCATGCTGGCTGTTCGGTGATCTGCGACCGGTCTCATCCATTATTTTTGTAAATGCATGCGAACCCATTACGCGAAGAAGTACTACCAATAAATAGATGAAATACATCAGAAACTTCGACAGCAACACTCAGCATTAGTCAACAAAAAGGCTGAATTCTCCTCCACGACAATGCCCGACTGCACGTTGCTAAACTGACCGTGCAGAAGTTGAACGAATTGGGCTATGAAACCCTGCCTCATCCGTCATACTCTTCAGACCTTTCACCTACTGACTACCACTTTTTCAAGCATCTTGACAACTTTCTGCGTGAGAAATGCTTCAAAAACCTAAACGATATCAAACATGCCTTCAACGACTTCATTGCCACCAGGACGCAAGATTTTTATGTTACTGGCATAAATACACTTGTTTTGTGTTGGGAAAAGTGGTTTTGATCCTGGTAGTTCTTGTTTTGATGAATAAAGTTTTGTTTGAGCCAAGATATGTTCATCTGAATTTAAAAGTTTAGAACTTCAAGAATTATTTTGTCAACTTCATATATATATATATATATATATATATATATATATATATATTATTTTTTTTTTTTTTTTTACTATAATAATTCTGTAACGTGGCCGTTACATTTTCTTGAAAATTTCAAAGGCAAAGAAATAAAATTTCTTTACTTTCCAAAGATATTTTCATAGTTTGATTGATCGAATCAAACTTTATTTTTTAAGTAAAAATAATTTAGAAATAAAAAAAGTAAATAATTTTTGGTTAGTGTACAGTTATTTCATCACATCTCGCTTGAATCAAAATCATTTTTAATAGATGCGTGTGTATTATTGGTTTTGTTATTATAAGTATCTTTTATAGAATCACTCCCGTTAGAATGAGGTTTTTATGATAAACATTTAATGTTAAAGCCACCGGGAAAAGTTCATCAACAGAATTTCGAGTAGTTATTAATGCAGATAAAAAAAATGCATTCAATGAGCATGTTAGGCAATTCAATTTACCAACATGTAACGAAGTGACACCTTTTATGATCGTTGAATATTTTGGTAATAGGGACATAATTCTTCATTCACATATCAATGACAGCCTTCAATATCCCCTACTATTTGTATATTGAGAAGATGGATACTATTTGGGGAGTCCACAGTTTTGAAATACCACAAAACATGTTTCACGTAGAGATTTTTATGTGTACCATTTTATGATCAGTCTCTTTCATCAGTTTACAGTTGATAAATTTGCAAAAGTTGAAGCAGAAATACTTTTCTATATCAAAACTCATCAAAACAAGCTAAGGGTAGATTCCTTCATACATCTCAAAGATCATATAAATAACGATGAGCAAGGAAGAGATATAGGTGTTGCATAGGGGTGTTAATTTTTAGAAATACCAAATACGGTACCAAATATTCGTATATGTTATGTAATTCTTATTAGAAGAGGACTGATGTTATTTGTTGTTCTTCTTATTTGTGAGAGTCTTAGTGAGAGATTAGAGTCTTAGGAGTGTTCATCTGTTAAGTGTTCATATGTCTTAAGATGTTCATGTTGTAAGAGATAGCATATTGGAGACACAAACAGTTATATATAAAGAGAGATAGACAGGTCTGTATGAACGGGAGTGTTTCTATAAATATTGATACATATATTTCTTACCTATTTTTGATATGATGATTTTCACAAAGTTCTTATAATATAAATGGACAATACCTTTTCTGTTGAATCACAACCCGAAGACGCAGATACACAAAGATGATGACGTCCTTTATTTCAATACCGGTCCATGATTTCGCTTGAGGAATTCAAAGTTTCTTTACATTTCTTTTTCTTCTCTAACCTTTCGCTTCCAATGTTTGACGTCAGCAGCCGTATCTGACCTCTCTCTCTCTCTCTCTCTCTCTCTCTCTTGGCTCTTTCTCCCCGACTCTTCTCCTCTTCTCTTCTCTCAGACTGCATCTAAAAACTCTACCTATATTGAGAACTCGTCACGTCATCGCATGATTAAACATGTGCTCATAAAGCACGTTGGATGACATGCGTCATGTTGCCAAACTTGACATGACCCAGAGTTCAGTAACCTATTTTTTAAATAACCTCTTTACAAATTATGTTTACAATTTCAATTGACAATTAAATTCCTTATATTAATTTTCACAGAAACAAATTTCATTATTACATTTTTTTTCCATATACAGATATGTAAGCTAAACAATTGCAATTCCACATTCTTTATTTCAGTAACATTCTGTATTTATTTTAACTTATGATCGGAATTTTCAATTCCAAATCTAGCTTCGCAAGTTCGAATCCTTGACTATCTTATTTCATATTTACTTTTAACTAATTCCCTATTTTTTTACTCACATGAAAAGGGGCCCTTTATCATGTAACATAGGCATTTTTCCTTTTAGTTTCACAGGTAGTTCACGATATATTCATGGAAGGACCCAAGATGCAATGACATGTCAAAAATTATGCAAAACCAGACCTTTTTATCACATTCGTTTCAAATCCAAAGTTGAAGGAAATTCAAATGAATTTCTCCCTGGACAGACACACCAATCGACAAGATGTATTGGCTAGGGCGTTTCTCTTGAAGACAATCAAATGAATTTGATAAGCAAGTCAGAAATTGTTGGCCTACTACGAAGTTACATGTACATAATTAAGGGGGAAAAGTGAGGCTTGCCTCATACACATATATTATTGTGGCTTACCAGAAAAATCAACTTCAATCAAATTGATTCCATTATATCTGTTGAGTTACCTGATATAAAAACTAATCCAACCTTATTTGAAATAGTAAAGAGTCACATGGTGTATCTATATCAATAGAAATTCATCTTGCATGGTTGTTGGAAAATGTACAAAAACATACCCTAAAAAATTTCTACTTGAAACTTAATTTAGTGAGGATGGTTATTCCTCTTATGGGAGAATATCGCCTGAAGATGGAAGCTTCGAAACTATGGTCGGCATGCATGAGGTTGACAATTGTACCTTACTCTCCTTTACTTCCAAAGACATTCAGTGTTCACCCGAATCAACGTTTATTTTGGCAATTCTGTGAAGTCTATTAAATATGTTTCAAAATACGTCAATAATGGATCTGATGCCGCCATATTTTTCTTGCAAAAAATGTTATAAAGTTACTCGATATATCGGCACAATTGAAGCATTTTGGTATATTTTGGAGTTTCCTATTCATGGAAGGCTTCCTCCAATCCAGCATTTTGTAGTTCATCTTGAAAATGGCCAGAGAGTTTATTTCACAAACGAAAATGCTACCCAAGTTGAATAATTAATTGAAGAAGGTTTTTCATCATTAATTTCAAATTTTACAAATCATGATTCGTTATGTGAAAAAAGCAATTATGGCAAAAAAAAAAATCTATTGCAGTGAATACTTTGAATGTTATATTTATGAACATGTTACCAGGAACTGAGCATAATTATAAATCCATAGATTCTATCGTAGAAGATTCTGAAATAGTCAATCATCCAGTTGAATTTTTTAATTCCCTCGAGCCAAAAGGTGTTCCTCCTCATTGTCTTTGATTAAAACTAAATGCTCCGGCCATGCATTTGCGCAACCTCTCACCAAAGTTATGCAATGGCACAAGATTCGTTATCAAGAAATTCATGAGAAATGTTTTAAAGGCCACAATAATTTCTGGCTGTGGAAAAAAGCGAAGACGTTTGTATCCCTCGAATTGCTTTAATGCCTTCCAACATGATTTTTGACTTAAAACACGTCCAGTTTTCCATACGTTTGTCTTTTGCAATGTCTATCAATAAGTCACAAGGTCAGAGACTATAAGGTTTTGGTTTGCATTTAGAAGAGGATTGTTTTTCACACGAACAGCTAGTATATCGGTGCTTTTAGAGTAGGGAGTAGGAACAAGTTTTTCAAATTCACCTATAATGGTAAAACTAGAAACATTATCTATAAGAAAGTCTTTTTTTCTGAGAAATTGACAAACTAATAAGTGAACATTGTTCACAAGTCGTTTATGACCCAATCAAGGGAAAACGATTTTACACATGGGATTCTCAAAAGTTTAACAAGATTTCGAGACTATCTTCTGTATTTGTAGAAAACTTCCCAAATTGATTTAATGAGCGAAGGTAAATGCTTTTTTTTTTTTAATATTTTTTTTTCTTTTTAAATATATATATACATACATACGTATGTATGTGTGTATATATATATATATATATGTATATGTATTGTTCTTTATGTAAATACAGTCATATCTTGCTACGATTTGTAGATCGTTTCAAATCATATATTATCTTATCAGGCAAGAGGAGTTAAAATACAAAAAATTTGAAAATGGTCTTAAACTTTTTTAATTTTTGTATTTAAACTCTTCTTGCCTGCTGAGATTAAATATGATAAAAACGGTCTGCACATCGTAGCAAAATATGACTGTATTTACATAAAGATTAATAAAAAAAATATATAATTTGCTCTCTTTGATTGAGCACTATAAGCGACCCTTGTTGAAATTCAATTATTCTTATTTATGGATATTTTTTTACCTGGAATATATATATATATATGAACTAGCGGGGCCTGTGGAAATCCCACAGAGAACTCTTTCATATCTAATATATTGATGTTCTCATTTTGTGGATGTTCAGCGGAAATTTAGACGCCCTGGTATTATTGTAGCTCTTTTGTTAAACCTGAAAAAGTATTTATCTAAGTTAGCAGGGACGCCCGGCATAACCCAGTCGTAAACTATGCTTAAATATTATATTTTAATTCACACAGATTTCATATATATTATTATACAGTCAATTTTTTTATCGATTCTTCTCTATTCTTCTATCAATCTTCTATTTATCTATATACTAGTGGGAGATACCCGGCGATGCCCGGGTGTCTTGAGGTAAATCAAAACTCCGGGGGGGGGAGTTAAATAAAAAAAAATGTTTGGGTAGGTGAGTGTATGAGGATCGAAGCCGTACCCTTGAGTTGGAAATTAATGTGTGAAAAAGAAAAACGTGCTACGTTAACCATTGAGCCACGGCGACAGACAACGTTAAGCTTGTTTGAATTTATTTATTTAACTATAAAAACAGGCATGCGCTATAAAAGTTTACTCTGCTGCTTCCATTTGACCTAATTAAGAAGGTCAAATAGAAGTCATGCAGCGTTTGGGTTTGTTTATCCAAATTTGACTTTCTTCCCCCAACAGATGTTGGGGAGGGGAAAGCAGTTTCCAATTGTCCAGATTGAATAATAGCAACTGTACAAGATTGATCAAAGCTGATTGCTTCGGGACGTTATTCCCGAACACACGAGAAGCCAAAATCGCAATAATTTTGTAAAAGTCGACGTAAATAAATCTAGATGCGACGCACTTTCCCAAATCGTACATATTATTATTTAGGACCCATATAAACAGTTGTAAGCGATCGTAAGACCTCGGAACCGTGTGCGAGAAAAGTCTTTTGAAGACACACACGAAATGATCACACACATTTTGCCTTTTATATATATAGATAATAAAAATTCGTCTCTGGACCAAATTATGGTAGGTTTTCAATAACAAATGCCACATACAAATTTATTATGTCTAAACTATTACCCACCATCTTACATAACTTTTGAATGCCATCACAGACACATTCATTCATTATAATAAAATCCTATCTTAGTTCCTACGAGCGACATCATCATGATCGTCAAGACTTTTAGACGAAGTAATTTGTAATTTCTCCTCTAAATCAAAAGTCCTCCCACTGCTCCCAGTCAACACCGGGTAATTTTTTAACCATTATAACTATATTGGCCTGACACCCTTATTAACTGGATGAAACACTCATACACATACAACTACCTTTACACTTCACTATTCGAAAATAATGGTTTCTCCCTACTAACATTCCATCTATTCTCATTGGCTAAGACCATAAAATTCTATTATTACTCACATTCGTAAAAAATGAACATATCAAACCTTATTTAATATGGTCGCTCAAGATACACGAATCATTACTTATAGGTATATGAAACCAAATAAATAATTCTACCACGCTCATATTCATAACTTTACGTAGTTACACCTTTTACTACACACACATTATCGGCACACATTATTTTAGATCAATTATAATTTCTTGTCGTCGCTTTTCTGTGATGTTACAGAATAATGTTCACAAACACTTACCATAACATTTACTTTTTAGTTACACAAATAAATAGTCGTGAATTTGGTAGAAATAAGTTAGCACAGCTTCTTCTGGGAATGTTTCTATCTATTGTAAATGCTGGTGCTTCTTTGGTTTCAACATCGTAAATTATGCAATTTTGCATTTATTTAGATTAACATTTATATTTTGGTACAATAAAAACTTCGTCGTAGCTTTTTATCATGTACGGTTTCAGCGTCCTAAATTATGTGATGGTAAAATGAACTGATCTCCGAGTAAACGAATACAAGCTGTTGTCTTTATCCGAGTATTAACAGAAAACCACCGAACCACCATTACATGAAAACGTTTACACAAGTAGCGACGGTACCTTTTCCTTTGATTTAACATTATGTGATATGGTACAGTCCTTCGAAAAATTACAAATCCAGCAATATTTCCTTCATATGAAAACATTTACAAAATAATCTGCGGCAACTATTTTATTATTATGATTAAACAGCGCATGTTATCTTAGCCTTTTTAAAACATTTGTCTTTAACATTAAAAAAAAATATCCCAGCTTTCTTCATTTAATGCTTTGATTTCATAAAAATATCGTTCGATCGAGGGTCCGAACTTATGAGATGAAAATATGAACGGATTTCTTAAGAAAAGAGAGTTGTAGTAGCCTTCTATATCTAAGTGGCACCTAGATTGGGGTGATTAAGCAATATATATATATATATATATATATATATATATATATATATATATATATATATATATATAGATAGATATCGAGTTGGAAGCGTATTCTAAACACTTACATGATCATATTTTTTATGTTTTGTTTTCCTTTGTTTTTTAGTGTTTATTCTACCTTTCTACCTTTTTTTATTATTTAATACTACTGTGGATGCTTCGTTGACAGACTAACAAATCATAAAAAAACTATTTCTTATTAGATAAAACACATTTTTACACTCAAAGCCTTAATTACATCCAGAAATTTTTAATTTCCATTCATTTTGGTTCAGTTTGTATCTAACTAAATTTAGCCGTTTTTTACATTAGGACGTTGGGGATTGGCCACCACCACCACCACCACCACCACCACCACCAACAACAACAACAACAACAAACTTAGTTTAATTTTTTACGAGGAAGGACATGCTTCCATCGGGCAACGCCAGTTAACGGGTCCTGCTAGTATATTATAAAGTTGTGATTTAAAACATATATCCATATAACTTGGTGCA
>NC_136483.1:101543000-101568000 GCF_053919585.1 Euprymna scolopes | reverse complement strand
CCCATATTGGATGTTTTGGAGATGTCGAACATGAGATTTTTGAAAAATTGAATGTTTCAAAGTAGAATAAATAATTATTCTACTTTGCAGCAAGGTCGCAGGTATTCCTCATGCAGCAAGGGCTAAGGCTATATCATTTTGTTACCGAATGGCTGCCAAAATCAATTTAATTAGAAAGGTTTTACCAGTTACTTCTGGTGCTGTTCAAGGTAGCAGTAATTTCCAAATAACTTCTATTCTCACAATCAGTAAATTAGGTGACTAAAATAGGATTTATCCATGTTTTGGCAATGCCTTATTCACTGTAATTAATTTAGGAAACTAAAATAGGATGAGGGATTAGAGATGGACAGATAGAGAGGAAGATATATAGATAGAAAAGAGAAAGTGAGAGGAAAATAGAGAAAGAGAAGAAGATAGAGAGAGAGATAAAGGAATTGATAGATAGACAGAGAGAGGGGGAGAGTTAGAAACAGAGAGGACGAGACAGAGGAAAGTAGAGAGAGATAGATAGAGGGAGTTAAAGAGAGAAAGGGGCTCAAAGAGAGATGGAGAGGGTGATATAGAGAGAAAGATAGATTGAGAGAGGGAAAGGGAGAGATGGATAGAGAGATATATTAAGAGAGGAAGAGAGAGAGAGAGAGGAGAGAAACAGAAGGTGAACTACACTTCACCGTTTTTTTTCTCGTCCAGTAGATAAGAAATCTTTCGAGACTGAGGCAATTTTAATTTTTTGTTACTATCCAGAGTACCCCTTTTTTTGGAGGGGGGAGCTAGATTTTCCACACATTAGAAACCGACCGGGTTATCTGTACTTTCACCTAACAAATTAATAAAAGAAAAAGATATTGTAAAATTTGAATTTAGTGTGAAGA
Organism: Euprymna scolopes; assembly: GCF_053919585.1. Taxonomy (NCBI): domain Eukaryota; kingdom Metazoa; phylum Mollusca; class Cephalopoda; order Sepiida; family Sepiolidae; genus Euprymna; species Euprymna scolopes. The sequence continues at coordinate 101,567,125 of NC_136483.1, read as the reverse complement.
TACTATTTTAAAAAATAGCACTATAACATAAGTGCAACTTTAGGTACTTCTTGGGCGTTGAGTTCCATAGCGACCAGCATAATTATTTAATGGTCGCTCCCTTAGCCCCCCCCTAGTCAAGGCTAATGCATGCGCACGTAACATTTTTTTTATTGACTGACGTTGGCTTAATAACTAAACGATTTATTGATAATTTCGTAACCCTTAAACGCATGCCGGAAAATTTAAATTGGTTCATTATTGTTGTAATGAAAAAAAACGTTTCATTCAACACAAAACCAAAAACACATATTAATGATAAATGATTTATTATTGTATTCATTGAAATTTACTAATTTTTAAATAAAAATTTTTTTAAAAAGTTAATAAAAAATAGTTGCTTATGTGCGCATGTAAAAATGTTTGTAAAAGTGAGAAGTTATTTTAATCATTTAAAAAACTTGGTATTTTTTTTTTTTTTTTTTAGATTAGTTTCACCTTATAATCACCCCCAACCTCCTCATCTTAAAAACAGCTTCCGGAATAAACACCATTTTTGGAGTGTTGGGGGAGGTGAAAAAATATTTGCAAAATTTAACTGATATTTGTTGTCAGCATACCCACCCGAAAATACTATTAAAAAAAAGGAGGGGTTCAGTGCTCGTTGCAGAGAAGTAGATTTATTTATCAATAAAAGTCGTCATTTAAAAAAGAAAATTGTGGAGGTGGACCTAAATGTAAATATTTACCCAAAAAATTATCCACTTATGTAAATTAAAAATGTCTGTAAAAGTGAGAAATTATCAATGCATGGTTTAGTTATTTTTTTTTTCGATATTCATGAAAAGAGTTAAGCCAACGTAAGTAAATACACGAATTACAAATGTTTGTAAAAGTGAGAAATTATTAATAAATATTTAGTAACTTTTTTTCTTTTAATATTCATAAAGAGTAAAACTTATTTTCCAATATTCATGAAAAGAGTTAAGCCAACGTAAATAAATAAATGTTTGTAAAAGTGAAAAATTCAGGTTTAGTTACTTTTTGTATTCATGAAAAAAGTTAAGCCAACGTAAATAAATAATGTTTGTAAAAGTGTGAAAGGCAACATAAGTAAATAAATAATAAATGTTACGTGCGCATGCGTAAGCCTTTACTAAGGGGGGCTAAGGGGGCGACCATTAAATAATTCTGCTTGTCGCCATGAAACTCAACGCCCAAGGAGTACCCCACTTTATTTTAAATATTTATTTTCCAAAGGACTGTTTGAATAAATCAACAATGAATAAAATGGTGCTTCTACTCTTTATTGCCGAAATTGGAGACGCCATTTTTTTCACGCACTTGCTATCCAAATCTAGTGGAGACATCATTATATGGCCGAACGATTGCTTCTAGAAAGAATAAATTTACCAAAGTTAACATTTATTACTTCCGGAAACGTTAAATTAAACTAAAATTATCATTTATTATTTCCAGAAACTTGGTAAACCGATATTACTGGAGAAAATGAATCTTAACAATTCAAAAGAATGTTTAAAATTATTTATTTGTTCGAAAAAAAAAAAAAAACCAACAAAATACACTTCCGTAAAGAACTATGAAAAAAAGTAAACAAAGAAAGTGAAAAAGAACATATATCCATAATTGGAAATGTTTCGATTTAATTGATGAGAACGGGAAAGTTTTTCATGGAACATTTTTTTTTTTTAATTAAAAACAGAAAATTGAAATGACGGTATTTTTTTTAGATTAGGTTCACCTCCACAATTTTCTTTTAAATGACAACTTTTATCGGTTTTCGACTACGCTGACTACAAAAATTGCATTGAAATTTTGCAGAAATAATTAGTTATCGAGATATAAAAAGTTGGCTTAGTAACTAAACGATTTATTATATTTTTTGGCGGCCATCTTTTTTTTACGCGCGGCAATGTCAGTCGTAGAGTAGTAGATTTGTTTATGGCGCACGCGCGTAAAAATGGCCGCCAAAGAATACAATGCATAATGCAACATTTTATATCTCGATAACTACTTATTTCTGCAAAATTTCAATGCGATTTTCGTATTCAGCATAGTCTTAAACCTAGAAAAGTCATCATTTAAAAGAAAATTGTTGAGGTGGACCCAATGTGAAAATTTCAGGGGTTTTTTTTTGTTTATTTTTTCGTGTGTGTGTTTGTGTGTGTATTTTTTTTTTTTCGAACAAATAATTTTATACATTTTTTTTTTAATTAAAGCAACTTTGAAAGGCCAACAACAAATTAATTTAAATGATTGTTTTGTTTTGTTTTTTAACGGAGAAGTAGGTTGTTTTTTATTTATTTTTTTTACTGGGAATCGAAATATAATTGTAAAAACATTGATTGAAAAGTTTACGTAAAAAATATAATTTTAAGAAAACAATTTTGAAATGAAAGCAACATTGGACTTTTGTAAAATAGTTTTTGTTTTTTCGAACAAATAAATAATTTTAAACATTCTTTTGAATTGTCAAGATTTTTTTGTCAAATAAATAAATTTCAAACAATTTTTGCAATAAATAATAAATAGCAACCTCGTTAATTTTACGACTCGCCCCAGCATATTATAAACACCCTAACCTGACTGCAACCTGGATGCCTTCAATTCCAACGTAAACAAATTCCTGATAAACTGCCCCCTTAAGTAGACGCTTTATTAAATCTCCACACTAACGTACTGTACTTACAATAACCCTTGATAAGTGGTGACCACCGTGTAAAAAAAAAAAAAAAAAAAAAAAAAACTCCCCATGTTAAAACGGCTTTCGGAATGAACACTCACAACTTCCCCATGTTAAGAACGGCTTTCGAGGTTTGTGGAAAGGCGTGTTTATTTTGAAAGCCATTTTTAACATGGGGAGGTTAGGGTATTTATAATACGCTGAGGCATGTCGTAAAAATGAAACAGTTTAGAAAAAGTTAAAACAAACTTTTTTATGTAAGCAATGCCGTGAAAGAAACTAAACAATTAAAACGTAATGTTTCATGAGTGAAAAGTCTTAAGATAAATAAAGGAATTTAAAATAAAAAAAATGTATTTAAATTTAAAAAATATGGGATATATTTTTTTTGTGCTAATGCAGAGAATGATCCGCCCTATTTTATTAAATCGTATTTCCATGTTTAATTAAAGTTTTATGATATGTTTTTTATTCAATTGTAAGGTTAAAGTACAGAATATGTACAAAACACCCTCCCTTCCCCATGTTAAGAATGTTTTTTTAAAATAATAACGTTATTATTTCAGCACTCTGCATGAGTACCTTTTTTTTATTTTTTATTTTTTTTTGTTACTTATCTTGTAATTCGAGAGTAGTTGAAACGGAAGTTACCGTAAATAAAACCGGGCAGTCTCGCAGAAACGACTTACGAAAAATATTTATATTTTAATTAATATTTTTATAATTCGCAATGTTAAATTATTTTAATAACATACAAACATTCATTGACTTTACAGATTTTCTGAAAATTTCAATTAAATTGAATATTAAATAGTAATATGGTTTTATCGGTGTTGAACGAACCAAGAATTATAAAGTGTCTGTGTATGTACATTTCCCTATGCAATAACTCTGTCAATTTTAAGTCTACAGATTCGAAATTTGATATACAGGGTACTGAGATTTGGGAAAATCGATGTGATCGGTTTTCGGACAGAAATTTGGCGATTAAGGGGTCAAAGTTCAACGATTTGACCTTTGGAACTCTACTAAACTCCTCCCACAATTTTCAGTCTAAACACTTGAAATTTTAGATATAGGTTCCTTGGATATGGATCCAACTTAATAACTTGATGTGAGCCCAAAACAATAAATTTTTAGGGGTCATAATAGGGGTGAACGTTAAAAATATTTACCGTTTTTTTTTTTTTTTTTGCTCAACATATACCTCCAAATACCCGGGCAACGCCGGGCACCCATGCTAGTATATCTATAAAAGTGAAAGTATCTGTCTGTCTGTGTATCTGTGTGTCTGGGTATGTACATTTCCCTACGAAATAACTCTGTCAATTTTAAGTTTACAGACTCGAAATTTGATATACAGGGTACTGAGATTTGGAAAAATCGATGTGATCGATTTTCGGCCAGAAATTTGGCTGCTAAGGGGTCAAAGTTCAACGATTTGACCTTTGAGAACTCTACAAAGCTCCTCCGACAATTTTCAGTCTAAACACTTGAAATTTTAGATATAGGTTCTTGGACATGGATCTAACTTAATAACTCGATTTGAGCCCAAAACAATAAATGTTAAGGGGTCATAAAAGGGGTCAAAGTTAAAAAAATTGACCGTGTTTTTTTGGGTTTTTTTTTTTGCTAAACACCCGGGCAACGTCGGGAACCCATGCTAGTATATATATATATATATATATATATATATATATATATATATATATATATATATATATAGTGTGTGTGTGTGTGTGTGTGTGTGTGTGTGGTATAATACATATATGTACGTCATAATTTTTCGATATTTCTAAATTGTTACTTTGCTGGAATTTTCAAAATCGGACACAAATAGCAATCCAAGCTACATATCTATCTTTACTGCTGACTTACCTAGTTTATCATTCTCCCACTAAGATTATTAGTGAAAATTTCTGTATGTGTGTGTACATTTCCCTACACAATAACTCTGTCGATTTTCGGTCTAAAGACTCGAGATTTGACATAAGGGGTATTGAGATTTGGGAAAATCTTTTTAATCGGTTTTCAGTCAGAAATTTGGCTGTCAAGGGGTCAAAGTTGAACGATTTAACTTTTGAAAACTCTACCAAACTCTTCCGCCAATTTTGGGTCTAAACACTTGAAATTTCAAATGTAGGTTACTCGGACATGGATCAAACTTTTTTTAATTTCATTTGAGCCCAAAACAATAAATGTTAAGAGGTCAAAATTGGGGTCAAAGTTTAAAAAAATCTGCCATCTGTATTTTCTATCAAATTACTCAGCCAATTTCTGGTCTAAACATTTGAAATTTTACATAAAAGGTATTCAGAGATAGAGCAAGCTTTTTAATCTGCTTGGATCGAAAATTTGAGCTGCCAAGGGATCAAAGTTCAAAAGATTTGACCTTTGCGGTGTCTAGCAAACTACTCAGCAAATTTTGGGTCTAAACATTTGAAATTTATATATAACGGGTATTTAGACATGCGACAAGCATTTTAATCAGTTTGGGGTAAAAAATTTAGCTGCCAAAAGGTCAAAGTTGAAAGAGTTGACCTTTGCAGATTCTACAAAATTCCTCTGCCAATTTTGTGTCTAAAGACTTGAAATTTTAAATGTAGGTAACTTGGACATGGGTAAAACTTTGTATTTTGATTTGAGACCAAAATAATAAATGTTAAGTAGTCAAAATTGGGGTTAAAGTTATAAAAATGGCCTCTGCGATCTCTACGAAATTACTCAGACAAATTTCAGTCTACACATTTGAAATTCTACATAAAGTGTATTCACTCGTAGAGCCAGTTATGAACAGTACATAGGGCCCGAACAAAGTCGGGCTGAACTGCTAGTGTATATATATATATATATATATATATATATATATATATATATATATATATATATATATATATAAAGCTGAGGATCCCCGTTTCCTATTTTTAAAAAATTTAGTTAAAGTTTACTTTTTTTCATCCTTATATAGTTGAATCCTCCTTTATAATCGTAGACTTTTTAGAAGTCAGCTTGTGCAAGAGCTAAGTCTATTTCTATTTAACCATTTTAATTCAGGCTTTTCCCCCCTCCTTATATAATTGAATTATCTATTGTAATTGTAAACCTTTTAGAAGTCAGATTATGTAGGTGCTAAATCTGCGATAGGTTAAATTTATTTTTTATTTTTTCCTGGGAATTTAAACTGCATTGCTTATTTTTATATTTTTTACTCAAAACTTCTTTAGACTGATATATACATATATATATATATATATATATATATATATATATATATATATATATAAATTATTAAAAAATTATTAATATTTATTGAAAAATTCACTATATCTATAGCCATTATCACAATCACGCACGTGCTAAAGTAAGGTTACTGGTATTTCGACATGTTCACAAATCATTTTTATGCGATTAATAGGCATTCATAGGCATTACAACATAAATCTAGTAAGTAGGAGTTATTGTTTAGTTATGCATCTTCGTTACTTGAGATATATTTCAAAATGGCAGACGAGACAGTCACTTCTTGTATATTCATAAAATTTGATTTCCTTATTTAAAAATAAAACTAGTTGATCAATTTACATGATTTTTAGAGTATGATATTTTTGTCACGGTTGCACCATACAGATTTAAAAAAAATATTTTCGTTTCTTAATGCAGAAATAATTCTGTTTATTATTATTTTTTTAATGCTTGTTAAATCTATTATAAAATAAATGTTTATTTAATGTTTTAAAAAGATTTTTCTGAAATCATTTGATCATCGGTCGTGTATTTGTTTGTTCGTTTTTCAAGAATTTTTATTGATTAATAATTTGAAATTTTTTTAAATCGAGCTTCCCCATTCGAGCCTACCGAAAGACATGGCCTGTTAGCTGAAAAATGATGTCACACATTTTGTTTTAATTTCATCCGACGGTACTTGATGTGTCATGGAGTATTTTTACGTAGATTTTGTATTAAAATGCTTCTGATAGATATCGAAAATCGGTAATCAAAAAAAAAAAAAAAAAAAAAAAAAAAAAAATCCGATTTAAGAAGTCCGATTTTTACCAAAGTTAACACTTTTGTGCAACCTAAAATCACAAGTGCATTTGAGAAGTTTTATTACCGCACAAGCAAAAGGGCCCAGCTGATAAAATTAACTGTAGATTCTTTTATAAGATAGGAACGCGTTCGAAATCAATATTTCTTTTTAAAGCACAACTGAAAGATGATTGAGTTTTGTACGTATAACCTTAATTCAAGTGATTATGTGAAAATAATGTTTTTGGCAAGAAAGGAGTGCGTTCGAAATGAATGTTTCTGTTTAGAGCACAATTAAACCCTGATACTGGACTTTTGCATTTTAATCTTTAAGTGAAACCATTATTTACAGATCTACTATTATATAAAAGGAACGTTGGCTGTGTAGAGGGGAGTTCGTTCTCCATGGACTCTGAAACAACTGCGTCGCTTTTCATGAAATTTCAAACAAATATACTTTATGTATCTGGTAGTGTTCTTAGATAGGTTTTGTATCGGAATGTCTTCGATAAGTACCGAAAATTGATAAAATCCGAGGAAAGAATGAACAAATGATTTCTACTAAATTTAGCGCCCTTATACAGCCTAAAATCACAAGTGCATTTGTGAAGTTTTATTATCACACAAGCAGAAAAGCCAGGCATATAAAATCAACAGTAGGTTCTCTACAGTGCAGTGTAGACTACAATGTATTTTGGAAAAAGTCACCGCGGGGAGGCATGTGAAGCTTATCCCGTTGTACCGCGATTGGTGCCTAACTAGAGCAAGCAATCAATCGATTTGATTGGAAAATGAACGATTTTACCGATTTCATTGACAGTAAATAGGGGGGGAGGCATTTGTTGATCATCATTCAACTCCGGAGAAAGTCGGGTCTCTTTACTAGTAATTTTATAAAATGAACGGTAGATTCTCTACAGTGTAATGTAGACTACAATGTATTGTGGACTAAGTCACTGAAGGGAGGCATGCGAAGCTTATGTTGGCACATTCCAGGAAGAGATGTCCCTAACTAGAGCAGACAATCAATCGATTTGATTAAAAATGGTCAATTTCACCGATTTTGATGACGATAAGGGTATGGGAGGGTGGAACATTTGTTGATATTCATTCACTCCCAGACAACATCGGGACTCCCTGCTATATATATATATATATATATATATATATATATATATATATATATATACACACACAAAATTAAAGATTTTGCAAAACAAAATTAAAGATTTGGGGATGAAATTTTATTATTTCAAGTTTGTTATTTAGTAAAAAAAACAAAAAAAAAAAAAAAACCCTCAACAACAACAAAGTGAAATTATAGCGTAAATTAACAACAACAACAACAACAACAAAAAATACTGGGTAGAAGGAACTGATTGCTATTGGGGGATAGGTGCGGGGTTTCAAATCGTGTTAATATCACCCGGTCTTTCTGCATGTTTATTTTTTGCGATTCTTTTTTTTTTTTTTTTTTTTTTACATTTTTTTTTATCAAATCTCAAGCATTTTCGATCGCTAAGATCAAATTAAATTGGATTTTTGAGAGAAAAAAAACAACAACAAAAAAACAAAACAAAACAAAACATCCGCTTTATTAGTGGAGCAAATTTGTCTTTCATGGCTGTTAAATCATCTCGCGCCAAAAACAATTAGGAGTGATTCACTCACTTGCTGCTGCTCTCTCTCTCTCTCTCTCTCTCTCTCTCTCTCTCGTACGAATTTACAACACCTCCTCAAAATAACGAGTTGTTTCAAAATATTTAGTAACCTTGTGTCAGACTATTCAGGTCACTGCAGGTTTGATGAGAACCTACCTGCAAGACGAAAGTGGCCACGTATTGTATGCGTGTCATTTGGTCGAGTGTGAAGCCTCCACTTTTTTCTATGCGAAATATTTGCCGTTGACATGATTTATGACTAGGGCTATGACAAGAGAATATTCTTTTCATTGTTTTGACTCTCGAGTATATATCCGACACAGTTAATCAATGGAGAACCACATCACTCTATATAAAAACCTATAAGATATTAACTGATATATACTCGAGAGTCAAAATAATGCAACGAATATTCTCTTGTCATAGCTCTATTTATGACTTCGGAAGTAGGACCAAACCGACGACTTAGTATTGATTTTTGCATGCTCTATGTTAAATTTTATAATCATTTCATATGTTGCCTGTTTGATATCCGGCCTATAGCATTGATCTACACTCCTGATCTGAAATAGACTTACATCAGATCCGTTGCCAAAGCCGCTGAAGAAATGGTTGGATTATTTTACCGTTCCAGAAAATATCTCATCCTCGGTACAATTCTCTACCGATATAAGAGACAAATACGTCGCACCATTGAGTATTGTTGTTAGATTCGGGCGGGGGGGGGGGGGTTCTGCTGTTAAGAGTAGTCTTTCCTGCCTTAACAAGATACAAAACCGTCTTCGAAATCTAGTTGGCAATGGCCTTTTTTTTTTTTGTTTCCCTACTTCCTCTTTCTTACAGAAGAGACATTGCAAGTGTATCTCTGCTCTATCGTTATTTTCATGGCCGGCATAGGGTGTCCAAAAAGTCACTGAAGTATTTTGAACTTAAATAGATTCTATATTTTTATGATCTGTAATTTTAACACAATCTGACTAAGACATTGGGAACATTAAAAAAAAAAAAATGCAAAATCCAAATAATCTTTATTTATGAAAAATAATGTCTTTTAAATGTTGCCATTTTTTCAGCTTCGCATATTCGTGCTCTTTCCAAAACATTATTCATGACAGATTGCAGAATCTCTGGATTGCGATTTAACTCCCTTATTTCGTTCCTTTTGTTTTTCTTCAATTCTTGCAGGATTTAGACTCTTTTTTTGAGAAATCCCCACAAGAAAAAGTCGGGACTAGTCAAGTCTGGGAAATGTGGTGACCATTTGGCATTGCCATAGCGGGAGATAATGTTGTCGCCAAAGCATTGCCTGATTTTGGTAAAACAATTTTACACCTTGCGTACGTTGTTCAATGCTATACTTATCCATAATTACTTTTCAAAATATTATCTGTAAAATATATGAAATAAAGAAAAAAAATCATTAATGATAAAATGACAATGATTTTCAACCCTTCAGTGACTTTTTTGACACGCTATACTTGTTAATCTATGGTCTCCACGTGAAAAACAGTTGCAACAAATAATCGTCTAGCTACAACTACCACTGTGCCTAAAACTAAACGAAAATTCCATGAGCAAAGTTCCTTCCTTATAACTGTCCGTTTGTGAAACACAATACCGTGGCGTTGCTTCCCAGATGACTATAGCATGATCGTTTTTAAATTTAATATAAATAAGTTCTTGTTGAGCCGTGCTCTTGAATAATCAAACTCTACCCAAGTTCCGCCATTACTGATCATCTTCTTGTTGTCTCACAGTTTACTCGACGCTCATTAACCCTTATACTCGAGTGCCTCATGATAAGCATTGACGCCTTAGTAAAATAATAATAACAAAAAGCAATCGCATATTTTGAGATACTATTTTCTCTGGATGTAAATAGGACGCTTGACATAATGGTTGAAGTACTAAGTAAAAATTCAGTTCTAAGTAACACTCTCCTGGAGGTTGAAGATTCACTCAAGTAGTAATTTAATATTTGTATTCAGTCATACTTGTAAACACCTCCTTATGTCTTCCGCTTCGTCACTTGGCAATTTTAATAAAACGTTTATGTTCAGCTCTACAATGCACACCTTTATGCCTCATGCGATCTCTATTATAACACTTTTTTTTTTTAAGTTTATGTTATGTTTGCAGGTTGAACCAAATAACGTATAAGGCAATACAAATGAAGACTCAACAAACAAAGGTAGATCAATAAGAAGTGTATTGGGAAAAGTATATTTACAGTATATTTACATAATGGTTGTCAAGTAAGAGAGTCGTGGCTGGAGAACATATCTGCTCTCGGCTCGGCCTTCGGTGGCTTCTGGTTAACACCCCCTCAGACTAACCGAGTCTTGCTATTTATGTGTAATATTATCCACATATGTAAATGAGTGGGCGCCACCACAACAGTTTATATAGGTAATCATTTTAGGAAAGGTAATTGTTTTACGTTCCTAATAAAATATATTAAAGAACACAGCACAAAAGAAACAACAAGCTTCTTTTTTAACAATTAAAAGTTAGGATATTTTTGGTAGCAGGAACTGGCAGGCCGGACTGCGAAAAAGGGAGGAGCAACAGAAAGTTTTTTGAGATCGTCATCGGTAAGTCAGTACTGTGTCGTCCCCAGCCAATAACAGTTGTCTCCAGTGGAGACCGTCCATGCTTGAGCAAGATGCCTAGTGGACAGGCGACTAGAGAAGAGGTCTTGCTTGGCTGAAGGTCCGGTCCTGACTGACTGACGTTCCCTCTTTTTAGGGAGCAGATGAATCAATGCGCCCTGTTAACTGATAGGTCAGCCTGTGACCGAAGAACTCCGAGGGGAGGGGGCATTGATTCACTAGAGAAAATAGGTCTCTGTAACTGCTCCATCATTATCACGGTGCAGTTTTCTGAAATCGAAACGGTTGTTTTTTTGTTTTGTTTTTGTTTGTTTAACAAATTTTATTCAGTAAATTGTTTTCTTTCTTTTTTATGTTTCTGAATTTTTGAGATGAGGATTGATAATTAATATTATTTGAATTATCCGAACTACTACAAATAAAATGAAAACTTTTATTAATTAATATTATTTGAATTATCCGAACTACTAGTGAGTGTTATTCAATACTAGGTATACAATTGCGAATTACCTGAGGCTTCTACCCCGTCATGGCTGATGGGACTAGACCATACTACTCCCAGTTCGACAGAAAGATTCAAGAACCCGAGAAGATACATTTAAAAGAATGTCGGAGGTTACATTGACGGAAACATTGTGAGAATAACATCCAATATTAGAACGATAATCCGTATAAACCAAATAATATAAAGAGGAAAATGTAGTATTAAGTAATTGGCCAATCGATTAATAGAATAAATAGAATGGTTTGGCTTATGAATACAATTTGTCAGATTAGTTCTTCGAAGCATGGTCTTTGAAATGCTTTTGCCGTTTTCAGGCCTCTCAAGAAACGGACGTGTTAAGTCTGGTTCCATCCAACCCACCAGCTTGGAGTTGGAATCAGCTTGGCTGCATAGCATACGTTTTTTTTTGTTTTTTTTTTTTTTTTTTGTAAAGATTACGGTTATAGTCAGCTAATGTACTTCCTAATTTCCGGTGTAGCGCTATCAGAAGCGGTGACAAGGCAAAGCAATCCCTTCGCTTTTTTTTTCTCATGCCCATATTTATTATTTTGATTTCAATAATTTTATTTTTATATTTTCATAAACATAATTTTTTTTTTTACATAAATTCAAATAAAAATATTTTATTTTTAAAACCTTTTTTTTAATAATTTTATAAACGTATTTCTTATAAAATTTCAAATAAAATGAAAACTTTTATTTTTTGTTATTAAAAATGCAAATAAAGGTTAATTGTTTTATTTTCATCTGTATAATTTTGTTAATTTTTATTGTATACTTTTCAATAATGCCCTTTTCTAATATTTCATTTCAATAAATCGCTTCACAATAGAAATACTGAAGAACAATAAAAGTGAAGGAACTGATTTGCCTTGTCACTGCTTCCGGTAGCGCTACGCCGGAAATTAGGAAGTACGTCAGCTGACTATAACCAATATGCTTTCTAATTCTTTATCGTTCTGCTAAAATAATAGGTATTTTCTGTTAAACAACATTTTTTATTTATAGGCACTATTTTCTATGAATCGGAGAAACATTTTAACAGTTTTCAAGATGGAGCTAAGGGTTCACCTAACTTTAGTTATAATAGTTATGGATACCCAATCACGTCAATCTCGCCCATTTAACTGACCATTACATTGTTTTATATATCGCTTGTTGCTTTTCTTTATACAAAGGTTTCACCATTCATTAAGGCTAAAAAGCAACTCGGGGATAAGTGTTAACACTATGTTGAGAGATGAAATTTGGCCAATTATTAGTGCTTGGTACAATATTGAAGATTTGATTTTTATGGAAGACTGGTCTCCTCCACACTTTGTCCGTGAATGGCTGAATGCCAATTCTGTGAAAGTTTGATGGGTCGTCGCGATTCGCACAAATGACCGGCCAGAAATTCTAAATTAACAAAGAGCAAGTCTACTCAACCAAACCAAGAAACTTAGAAGAATTTGAAGGTCGAATACCTGGTGCTACCACCAGATCAGGCTGTCTGAAAGACTTCCTGACTAAAATGCATCGCATATAACTGTTATTGTTTTTCATTCTCTTTTGCACAACTCAACCATGTTCTGCAAAGAACCCCCCCCCCAAAAAAAAATAACAGCCTCCCTCCTCTCCTCCTCCCCCTTTTCTTCTTCCTCTCCCACTTCTCCACGAGCTTCCTGACTCAAAACGCACCAAATCAAAACATCATAACCTTTGCAAGGCTCAATCAATGAGTAACTATTTCAAGACGTGAACAACTTGAGGCTTAGAACTTTCTCAGAATTGCTGGATTCGGCATTGAATAAAATAATAAAATAAAAAAAGAAGGTCGAATACGTGCATTTCTTGTAAGATCAGTTGATGTAATTCCTGGTCGACTTGAAAAGCTGGTGACGAATGAAGGTGCATATATTGAATTTTAAATGAAAGTCCATGCCTTATATTTTCTTCTCGTATTCATTACTTGTATAAATCATATTTAAAAAGTAAATTGTATGTACTTTAAAATAGGGAGATACTTTTCAATCGCCCTGTAAGTATATATATATATATATATATATATATATATATATATATATATATATATATATATATATATATATATAGTGAGTTGTAAAAATATATATGCCAATTAAGCTACACAGAATATTCCGTGTTTCATTCTCGACTTGAGAATTCGTCAGGCTAATGCAACCAAGCGCGGAATATTCTGTGTAGCTTAATTGATATATATATATTTTTATAACTTACTACGTAGCTCTACCTATGTATTGAACACTGTTGAAGTAAATACTTAAAGTTTACGCATAAAATTATACTATATATAGTATATTAATTTATGTGATTAAACGAAGTAGTAATATATATATATATATATATATATATATATATTAGCAGAGATACCCGTCGTTGACTGGGTTCAAAAACAGCCTACAGTAAATGGACTGTGATTGATGAAAGTATAATAGGTTATAAAAAGGATGTAAATGTTTGATACTCAAAAATTTTACCCTGAGCAAAATTTGATGAACGTAAAGATAATTTTCGCGAAAATATATTTTTTTATATCAACTTTGTTTCCATTCGTAGCCAAGAGCGACCAACAAAATGATGTTTCCTTACAAAGAGAAAATGTCATATATATAATAATATAAATATACAAGAAATAAATGTTACCATAGCCAATAAAAGTTACTTTTATTGTAGAAAAGTTCATTGGTTTGTATTTTTAAGTAGTTTGTAAAAAAAATTTGTTTTTAATTCACGAACCGGTTTTTAAAAAATCAAAATCGCAGCGACTTTGAAATAGAGAGCCCCGTTTTCAATTTGAAGGAGGGGCATCTGAGCATTCTATGTTAACAATTTAAGAGAGTTCCGTCAACGTAAGGAATATTTATAAACATATTTTAATGTTTTCCGTTGTTTTGTGCTTGAGGAATATTCGATTATAGCATGCGTAGTTTATATAAAAATTCATTTAAGTAGTTATCGCCTCAAATTTCGTTTTAATTTCGATTCGCTGAAATTATTTCAAGTAAAGAGCATTAAAACTATTTCAAACCAAAAAAAAAAAAAAAAAACATGAACTGAACTTTTATTGACTATGGTAACATTTATTTCTTGTATATTTATTTTTTCGGGTAGTCGTTTGTTGGCTTTTCTGCTAAACACTCTTACTAAATAATATCGACGAAATATTGAAAACAAAGAAACAAAAACAGTTTTGAAAAATAATGAAGCTTTACTTACTTTAGTAAAATAATCCGAAACAGCAAAATGGGATATTAAAAAAGTAAACACGTAATTACTTTAGTTTTTTAAAGCAAAGAATTAATATAAATATAAGAAAAAAATGGCGCCCTTTTCAAACAAAACAGCTTCGTTTCAGTTTTACAGTATTGAACGGTGTAGTATTTCGCCGTCGGATTCAGGGTTGTACTATTGTAATGTAAAGAACATGCAGAAAGGGTTGTAATCAACTGAATTCCTTCTAATACACTGACAAAAAAAGCTTAAACAGATATATAAATAAAAATAAAAAGGTTATTTAAATGTTTTTAAAAAGACACGTACTCACGTGAGCAGGATTTTTTCCTTCTTTTGACACGATTACAAGTAACGTTCTTATTTCTTATTATTTATCTATTTTCGAAAGAGTGCCACGTGCAAGTGGAGAAGGAAAAAAACAGAGTTATGCAAAATTTGTGTCGAGAAATATCTAAAGTTCCGACTTTTTTTGGCTTTCACTTTAATAAGAACGTGAATTTATGAGGTGAATTTATTCGACACAATATGATCCAACTCAAAAAAATAAATAAAAGCTAACGTGAATTAAGATTAAAGTTAAGGTGTTATTGTGGACCTTCACCCTTTTTAAAAAACCTTGTTAAAGTCTGTGACATATTTACATTCCATGGAGGTCAAGCGCGAACGAACATAATTATCGAAGTATACTTACGCAAATAGATATGAAACGTCTTTGTTAAAGTTTGTGCCATATTTCCATGGAGTACAGGCGCGAACGCAGACCCCACAGTTTTATTATACCATCCCTATTTAAGTTGAAACATACTTATCAAAGTATTCTTGTGTACATCTATATCAAAAGCCCTTGTAAACGTTTTTTTTTTGTTTTTTTTTTTATTTCTTTCCATACTTTGGGAGCCAGACGCGAACGCAGACCCCCACAATTTTTATGAACCACCGTCCTGCCAGATCAAACATACCTATATATACATATATATATATATATATATATATATATATATATATATATATATATATATATATGTTATTTTGATTGATTTATTTTTTATGAACTAATCGTTATGACTTTGGGAATATATATATTCTTGACCACCCGATGAGTAACGTGTGCACATTATTATTATTTTTTTATTTTCTTGTAAACTTTACTCTTTAGAGTGCGCTTCCACCCAAACCCGCACCTCAAAACTGCTAAACTAATGAACGAATCACTCTGAATTCTGGAATATATATTCTAAAAAATGCGGCGAGTAACATGGGATAATTTCATAGGAAGATATCGTCTCTGTCTTTCTTTATTTTGTCTTATATTTTTTTCTTCTTCTGTCATGTCGTTCCATCAACTCGCGTTTGCTTTATCTTGCGCTTAAAAAAAAGGGAAAGAAAAAATTACATCACTTTGTTGAGAAGCGAATTCACGTTGGGGAGGGGGGATTTTAAGTATTTCTTTTGTTTTTATGATGAAAAAGTTAATGCTTAACAGAAGAGGCAGTTGCTACGAAATAGATGAGCACGTCACCACTTGAGATGAGATAAATTGATCAGCCGAAATGCATGCACCCATACCCATGCGGGTATGGGTGCGGATTCGTTCATGATGAACATGCACGAGCATCCTGCCTTTGGTTAAAGAAATTAGAAAAAAAAAAAAAAAATACCCGCCTCCCCCCCCCAAAAAAAAGTGTATTAGATCCACTTCATCGGATTCAGCTATCCGTTTTCTACATAGTAATTGAATACGGCATAATCACGCTGACACACCAGTTCGCGTTAATAAACGTTCACAGAAGTAATGCCTCGTTGAGCTTGGTCAATTCTAAAATAAGTAAGCATTTGGGAATACCAGGTGCTGTATGTGCTCTCCGCTTATCTCGACGTTGTTTCCAGTAAGCCTATTCTCCTTCCTGCCGATTCAGGAGAGGAGTGGTTGGTATTTGCGCAATCCTTGCTTCACAATCATACATGCAAGCACTCTTACAGGGCGTATCCATTGTTTCTCGAGACTGAACGGAAGTCATTATATAGGGTAATTGGAATGCAAGTACAAGAAATGGACATAAGAAGGCGTACAGTATAGGGCTTTATTTAGAATTCAATATGGACGCTAATATTCGTCAAAAGCTTCCCAAATTACCTGTAAACCTCATCAACTAATTTTACAAGCATTTTTGTGTGTGTGTGTGTGTGTGTGTGTGTGTGTGTGTGTGTGTGTGTGTGTGTGTGTGTGTATGTGTATCGATGAGTTGCCAATTTTGAAGACAAGAAAAACACTCTAGAATA
This sequence comes from Euprymna scolopes, assembly GCF_053919585.1. Taxonomy (NCBI): domain Eukaryota; kingdom Metazoa; phylum Mollusca; class Cephalopoda; order Sepiida; family Sepiolidae; genus Euprymna; species Euprymna scolopes. The sequence goes on along the minus strand of NC_136483.1, from coordinate 101,550,103 downwards.
AAGGTTAATTAGCTGAATAGATTGACTATTAAAAATAACAATTCTTCCCCCTTTGTCAGACACGTCGCCCATGGAACGTGGAGATTTGCTTTTTCTGGCTTACTGGTGACATGGGTATTCAAAAAAAAACCCTTGGTACCTGAACATGTTTTCCATAACCTGAAAACTTGACAGTTCCATAATTTTGGAGTATACCAAACGGACTTGGTGTTTCTTTTTTTTTTCTTTTTTTTTTTTTTTTTGTTTGGCTGTTGTTTTGAGTCTGTGATGTGTGGTGATTTTGTGATTTTCAATCCTACCATAGCATTCATCGTTATTCAATGAGTAAAAGTAATAAAAAATAGTTTTAAAAGCAATTGATGTGGTTGCCAGGCGGTTTGAGAAGCTGGTGGCGAATGCTGGCACTTATATTGAATTTAAAACAAATACTGTATAAGATAGTGTTTTTTTTTTTTTTACACAGTGATCACCACTTATCAAGGCCCGGAAGCCACTCAGGGATAAGGGTTATTGCAAGTACATAACGTTAGTGAGGAGATTTTATGAAGTGTTTAATTAGGGGGGCGGTTCATTAGGAATTTGTTAACATTAGACTTGAAGACATCCAAGTTGTAGTCCGGAGGGAAGCAGGCAGACGGAACAGAGTTCCACAGGCGTGCAGTTCTAAGAAAGAAGCTTTGCTCATGAAATCCGCGTTTTGATTTAGGCACAGATATAGAGTTTAGAATTCGACCTGGGTGACAGTCGAAATTTCATGTTGTTCTAGATGGGAATGGTGCATCAATCCGGATGGCAGACATACTGTATAACATAGTATTTTTGTTTAGAATTCGATCTGGGTGGCAGTTGAAGTTGTCAACATGTGTTTAAATATGAATGTAAAATTATTAAGAAAAAAAAAAAAAAAAAAAAAAAACTGCCACAATTCATTACATTTCCCATCTGTTATGTTCCGAATCTGAATTAATCTTAAAAGTGTTTTGCTTTTTTTAAGAGAAATTGATGGGGGAAAACAGATTGTAATAATGCGTATGGGGAAAAAGCAACAAAAAAAAAAATAAATAAAAATAAAAAACACTTTCATTTTTAAGATACGTCTATTGAATCTTTTGTTCTGGCTGGGGATGGGGTATTAACCCGGATGCCAGGTATTCACCTACTATCTCATACATTTCAACCGAGAGATCATTTTAAAAATTCTAACCGTTCCTTTAGGTACAATTGTTTGTATCTCTCTTGCACTTAGTTCACCGAGTATATTGCCCCTTGCTTTTACATTTTTTTCATGGATTCAGTTGCTCCTGTAATTACTTGAATGATTGAAACGTGCTGCATTTTGCATGTTTACTTTATTAAAGCGAGAGAAAGCAAATACGAACTGCTCATCTGTTTTTGAACCCCGCAGAAACCAAACTCGCCCTCTCTGCCATTCCTGCTAGAATATATGTTCCTGCTAATATATATATATATATTAGTGTTGGGACGATTAATCGGAATCAGGAATCGGAAAGATCGAAACTTTTTGAGGTATCAGAATCGGTATCGGAATCAGAAAAATTATAGTTGAATTTCCGATTCCAGACCGATTCTTAAAAATATTTTAAATAAAAATGAAACAAGCACAAATTGTTTGTTTTTTATTAGAAGTTGTTCCTTTACAACATAAGACTGAGAAGGGCCACACAATGAGCTATAAATCTCATTTACAGATTTAACATTGAGATTAGCAGAGTTTAATTTATTTTATTTATTGGTCATTTATAATTTCCTATTGCCTTTGTAATCGTTTTGCATCTATTCGCTAAAATGTCTATGTGCTCTCATCCGAGGGAGTTCATACGATTATATACAAGTTTTAAATGCTCTGGGCGGGAGGGTTAAATTTTGTTGGCGCCAGCTATACATTGGGATGTCTGCAATCGGCCTTTTCTGAAATAATTAAAGTTTTATGGCACCTTTTTGGAAGCAAGGAAATTCTTAGACCCTGCAAACCTAATTTAAGTTGTTTTTATTAGTTTTTCTTGTAAGCAACGTAAATATTCTAGAGTGCAGTTGCCTATTCAATATCACAGATTTTAAATATCTTTTCGCATTTATTTGATAAATGGCCACATGGCCTTTATTAGAGACTTCAGACTTTAATATCAAAGATTTATAACATGCTTGGAATTTTTTGGTGCTGGTTTTGTATGATCACCACATCATTTGAAATATTTCATGTCTCCTTATTTTTTTGTTTGGTTTTGGCACAAGTGAAAATATAGATGAAAATCTCACAAGTTTATGAAAACTTTGGAAGAGCAAGCATTCAGAAGTTTGTTAACTTAAAAAAAAAACTTTCATTTACATTTAAAATATCCAAAACATATGAGATTCTACTTTTTTAGGCGATTATGTGTGAGCACACTGAAACGTTATTTTACAATTTAGAATGGGGGGGGGTCAGTTGTGCATATGAATATAATGTAAACTGATCCCATTTCAATACATTATAACTTTTTAAGCCGTTAAGTAATTTTTACCACTAATTCTAAGGCCGATCAGCAAAATCATAAAATCACATGTAATTGCTATATTTTTTGTATTGCCACTCATACTTAGGGTTAGTAGTAGGAAAGGAACGTGGTTTTTATGACTTTTAACAATGCTATATATTAATATGATAGCGTGTGTGTTATTTATTTTGTTTGTCACAATTACATCCGAATGTTGTTTAATTATGGATTCCCATTTCTTATAATAAATAATTTTACCAAGAATTCTTTATAAGTTTTGGTTTTGGTTTCGATTATAGCTGATGGCACTCAAGTCATTTATTTTCTTATAAATAATTTTACCAAGAATTCTTCATAAATTTTGGTTTCGATTTCGATTATAGCTGATGGAACTCCAGTGATCTAGTTACTTTGTTGGTAGGTTTGTAATGAAATAACCAGCCATACAATGTCTAAAAGTTATTATTTTAGTGATAGAAGGGGGCGATAATATGAATTTACTCATGAAAAATAATAGCAGAAATTAGTAACATACCATAGCCTATGTATCAATGTTTTTATTTTAGTAAGAGTGGGGGCGATAATGTAAGTTAAATCGTGTGACATGTTTATTGAAATTAGTAACATATCCAAAAATTATGAAAAATGATGTAATGTGAGTTATTTGGATGATGTGTTTGTAATGAAAAACCAGCCAAGGCAACGTCTCAAAGTTATTATTTAAGACAGGTGAGCGATAATGTGGGTTAAATTGTCGAAATTTGTAACAATCCAATAATTATGGGATTCAACGAGATACGTCCATATATATACTTACAGATTACCAGGAGTCACCCTGAATTCAATGAGATACATACAAATTTATGCAAGCAGAATACACGGTCATCTGGGATGTAATTAGATAGATGCAAATATATACTAACAGAATACTTGGCGTTTCCTTGGATTGAATTAGATTGATTGAAATATATACTAACAGAATACCTTGTGTCACCCAGTATTTAATGAGATTGATTGAGATATATACTAGCAAAACACCCAGCGTTGCCTGAGATTGAATGAAATAGGTGAGAATACATATTAGCAAAATATTTGGCATCGCTTGGGATTTGATGAGATAAATGTGTTGTATATTACCCGTCCTTCCATATACATGCTATAAATGACCTACCCTAGGTAAGATACAATTATTTCATATGTGTAATACCCGTCTTATGTAGGTAAAATATTCTTTTGCTCGAAATAACAAATGATACATAAACATACAAAATTCCTCTCTCATAAGAATAACAAATATATTACACAACCAAATTCATTTTTTTCATTGTTTATACGGTCCCGAGCAACGCCGGGTAGCGCCGCTAGTATTATATGAAAGGAACTTTTGTGTGTGTGAGTTCATTCCCTATGGACTCAGAAACGACTGAGCCGATTTTTTTTTAAATTCACACGACGGTACTTAATGTGTCTGGGAGTGTTCTTACGTAGGTTTTGTATCAGGATGCATCCGATAAGTATGGAAAATCGATAATCCAAAAAAATCCGATTAAAGTAGGAAGTGCGATTTTGATCAAAGTTAACACTTCTATACAACCTAACATCACAAGTGCATTTGAGAAGTCTTATCACCGCACAAGCAGAAAGGCCCAGTCTGTAAAATCAACTGCACTTTCTTTTATAAAACAGAGACGCGTGAGAAATGAATGTTTCTTTTTAGAGCACTATTGAACCATGATAATTGATTTTTGTACGTTTACGTTTAATTCAAGTGATTATGTAAAAATAATTACATAAAATCAACAGTTAGTTCTTTGATAAGACAGGGGCGTGTTTGAAATGAATGTTACTGTTCAGAACACAATTAAACCATGATTCGGTGCAATCTAGACTACAATCTATTGTGGATTAAGTCACTGCAGGAAGGCATGTGAAGCTTTCTCCTGGTACACTGCGGGGGGGGGCAGGGGGTAGTCCATAACTAGAGCAGGCAATCAATCGATTTTATTGAAAAATGGGTGATTTCACTGATTTTTCTGACAATGAAAGTATGGGAGAGTGGAATATCTGTTGACCCTCATTCAATCCCGGATAACGTCGGGTCTCTCTGCTAGTATAGATATAAGATATATATATTAACCTCTTATACTGATAATTGCGTAAGCATAACACACTAGTGTCTATAGATAAAAAAAAGAATAATTATTATTTAATTCTAAAATTGAATAATAATTATTCTTTTTTACCTATAGACTCTAGTATTAATTATCAGTATAAGAGGTTAATAATCCCTGCCGGTTGGGAGATTTGAACCCAGCCACGAAGCCACCTTTGACTCCATTTACTAAGCTCATGACTAGCTGTTTTGTCATTTGACATAAAATCTTACTAGCCAAGGGTTCCTGTTAGATCACTGGAGTGAACGTGAATTTTTCTAAGATTTCAACCAGTTTAATTTCTCAACATGAACCTCTGTTTAAAGATGCAATATCCTTTCCAAGTGAAGAAATAAAATTATGGGTGATCAAATCCCAATCCAAATATTTTCCCGATCACTAGCCTTTCATCTACATGTATTGCAACTATGCGCCCCAATAAATGTGCAGCACATGTTTACAATAACACTGGCTTTAAAGCAGATTATACGTTCAATAAATTTGCATGTCTAGCAATGAGAATGATGTTTCAAACGCAATCATAAGAGAGAAAACGGCGGACGGACAGAACCTCTTTATAGATAAGCAGAGACGCATCTAAATATAAAGTAAAGGGAGTTTCCCTCTTTGTTTTATTTTATCTTGGATGAATGAACATCCAACGTGAGTGTTTGGCAGCTTGTTCTTTCTTTCCCTTCAGGTTAGCAACCCTCATGATGAGATTCATTACTCCTGCGCACCGCCTTGAAGACCACGTGACAAGATGGACACAATAAGGATGGTGCAATTGTTTTAGTGTTTAAAATCAATGCTATATATATATATATATATATATATATAGTAATGTATAAAATATATATGGCGATTAAGCTACACTGAATATTCTTTCCCTTCCTTTATATATATATATATATATATATATATATATATATATACCTATGTGTACACACATACATGCACATATATATATATATATATATATATATATATATATATATATATACATACATACATATATATATGTGTGTGATCGTTTATGTATATTCATGTTTAGATCTACCGTAAACCACTAACCTAGTTCTAAAACAGATCCTTTGTTCGATAAAATGCATGCCCATTGGCTGATAGGAAGGGGCGCGGTGGATACTAGAAAGCTGATTGGCTAACTAGAAATCCTCAACATATATAAAAACAAGAAGTAACCACAGAATTCGCGCATAAGCCTGACGAATCCTATAGTGAATGAAATGCAGAATATTCAGTGTAGCTTAATCGCCATATATATTTTATAAATTACTAACTAGCTCTACCTACGTATTGAGCACTTTTGAAGTAAATACTTAAAGTTTACGCATAAATCTATACTTTCGTATATTGAATTTATGTGAGTAAATGAAGTAGTTATATATATATATATATATATATATATATATATATATATATATATATATATATATATATATATATATATATATATTTCTCTTTTTTTTTTTTTTTGGAGGAGGGGGCTGTTTGTTTCCAGAAAACGATGAAGAAGCTAGTTTTTCTTTCTTTTTACTGCTTTTGCTTATTCTTCACCCTCCCCTCTCCAATTAATTATACAGCATTACCCCTGAACCTTTTATAGGGATCCTTGAAGGCACATAAAATCCTTGCAACTGAATTTCCTTTACCTCTAATTTTTAATTATATTAAATCTAAGTAAGGAACACAGCCGTTCTTGGTCATTAGAGATATTTTAAGTAGGACTAAAGTCATGGAGAGAATGCGGTATTTTGGTGATAGTGTCTAGTTTAGCGTAGGCAAATGGTTTTATTGTAAAAAAAAAAATGACATTTAAAACTTAAATACCAAAGGATGTCATTTTTATATGTATTCATGTTTCTCTTTCTTTCTCATTTTCTCACTATAAGAGAGAAAATGAGTAGTTTTTTTTTTGTTTTGTTTTTTTACAAGGAATCACCACTTATCAAGGCTCGGAGGCCACTCGAGGAAAAGGGTTAATGAATGTAGGGTGGTAGTGTAGTGATTGTTAATGGAATTGGGTAGAATTTGGATTATTTAAGAGGACAACTCAACAAGAACTTGCTCATATTGAACTTGAAGGCTACCATATTGTAATCGGCCAGGAAGCAGACCGGTGAAACAGTGTTCCACAGGCGAGCAATTCTAGAAAAGAAGTTCTGTTTATGGAATCTGCATTTAGATTTAGGCACAGATAGAGAGTGGGGATTATTTTTAATAGTGGTTCTAACTAGTTGAGTGTTTTTGTGAAAGTTTGGCAAGGGGGAACCATAGATTGGAGCCCAGACGAGCACTTGCTATAAAAATAACGATAGTTGGTGCTTTTCTTAGCATGAGAACGGATGCATGCTAGCCGATCTTTGTGCTTTATATGTTCCTTTGAAATGAACTCATAGATTTTATATGTTTACTATCTATATATATCAAAGTA
>NC_136483.1:101518000-101538000 GCF_053919585.1 Euprymna scolopes | reverse complement strand
ATCATTCTTTTTGCCTTGTCTCGTATTTAAAAGTGGTTTTTAAGACTGCATTCTCACTGCCGTCAAACACAACTCCTTTCATACTATGCTCAGTGCTACAACTGTAACAGAGCGCATATGAGCGTGTATGAAAATAGCAGCAGCAGCCGAAAGATAGATGGCAAGTGATTGTATTAGCAGCAGGAGCAGCGTATGCAAATTGGCAAGTGTGTTTGGGCTTTCGTCTAAAGAAAAAGGGGAAAAAAGGACACCACGTGATCGGGGGAAAAAACAAAGTCGGCGCCGAAGAAGACGGCTGTGTAAAGTGAAGATGAGAATGGGCTGGCTGTGGCCAGCGTGTGGTCGGAAAGAGGAGAACCACACCAAGTGAAATGGGCATGTGACAGCGAAAGTTTTAAGCTGGCGTCGAATCGGGAAGAAAAAAACGGCAATAAACGACATATTAAAAAAAAGAAAGAAAAGCCGAGTCCGATTTATTTATTTTGTTTGTTTGTTCCTTTTCGATGGTACCGGACAATGTGGGGGTCCGAGAGAGGTTTGAACTGCAACGAACACGGTTCAAGCGTAACGTCCTCCTGGAAATATAAGCACTGTTTTCGTTAGGACAAGACTGATAACAAAAATAAAAAAACATATGCATAAAATTAGCGGGCTTTACTATTTATGTACGGCAAATTAAGGAATTAAGGTTCGACAAATGGCTCATACTGAATCTCTATTCGTATTATATTTAGGCACGACAAATGGCTCATACTGTGATTTTTTTTTTTTGCATGTTCTTTTCTTTCTAAATTCTTTTGTTTCTTTTTTCGTTAAAAAAAATTTGTAAAAACTAAACAAGTTTTTTTTTTTTTTTTTTTACTTAGAGGAGATATTTGTTTGATAACATAAAGGAAAAAAAAAGATCATTAAGTTAAAAGAAAAAAATATCTTTTTATTTTTGGAAATCGTAAATTCTTTTTTTTTTTTTTTCGTTTTGTTAGTGCAAGTTCAGAGTTCAACCTTAATAAAACATAAAAGAAAAATCTTTTATGTACGTACCCGTCACAGGACAAAAATATCATATTCCTATAATCACGTAAATTGATCAAGTATTTTTTAACTAAGAAAATCAAATTTTATGAGAAAGTAAAACATTGTGTCTTAATCGATATTTAATGAAAAGGAGGTAACTCAATTCGAACTACCGAGTTGAAAATCATCCTTGTAATGGTTACAATTTACAATTAAATTGCTAAAAATTACAAAAAGTGATTGTCTATGTCTAAAAAAAATAAACCTATTTGATCAATTGATGTGATTTTTGGAAAATGACATTTTCATTCTGACGGGTAGGTACATCATGTAGATTTTTATGTATTTTTTTCAAAATTAGGTTAAACTCTGCACTTGCCGTGTTTCTTTTTATAGTAAGTGTTTTTTAGTAGGAAATGTTTACAAAAAATAACAAGGAAACGTAAATATATCAACAAATTGTTTAATTACCGCAAATCTCAGTCCATCAGTCTGAAAAAAAATTGCTTATTTTTTTTACAACGATTTTTAGCAAAAGTAAAATAAAATAAAATAAAAACTGCATGTAAATCCGACTAAATACAAACCAGTTGCTTATTGTTCTTTACGTAAAAAATTCCAGGTTGCCAGAATGACGTGCCTAAATATCACATAAATAGAAAATCAGTCAGAGTCACTTGTGCTTTAAATTGTCGTACACAAATACTAAAGCAAAACATTGCGAACAAATATCGTCTGCCTCTTATATATAATATATATATTCAAAAATTAACATAATAATTATATGAATGGTTCTGTGCTGCCAAGAACTGAACATTTTAACATGCTGAAAGAAATAAACGGTAAGATGGACAATATCTTGAAATTTGGAATATAGACTTTGTCATCTATTTGTATATACTCTGTAGTTACATTGAGCTTCATAAATTAAAGGATTGGTATGAATAAAGGGTGAAATATAATTGAATAAGCATATTTTTCCCATGAACGCATACACACCTCTGTGTGTGGCTAGACGGGGATGGGATATTTCCATTTTGATATCCGAGCAATCAGAACTCTTTGAGGCAAATATTATTGGTGATAGATAAGACTAAAAATTACTTATCAATGTGCTGGATGGTGGTGTAGGGGTGACGCCTCTTTAGAAGAATGGGGAGAAATCGAGAGGTGATGATGAAAGTAGAAGAGGGGGTGATAAGCAGATGGGGGAGTTAGAAAGAGAAAGAAGAAAGAGGAAAAAAGGGTAAGAGAAGGGTCTGTCCGTAACATTTTTGTGCTTGGCCTTTTTGGTTAAGATCAAAGGTCTGTTGTTAATAGATGTTGTTCTTAGCTTTTTAAGCTTTTCTTGGCCTTTTGGCCAAGATAAAAAAAAAAAAGAAAAAGTACTTTAAAAATTGGGAGTTAAGTAGGATGTCCCCCAGTATGAAAGGGTGAATGCGGTATTATGGTGAAAAGGGGGGGGAGAAAAAAAGGAGAGAAAAACAAAAAGAGAAGGTTCAAATTAAGTAAGAACAGAGGAACTTCGGAAGAGATGAAGTCTAAAAGAAAAGGAAAGACATGAAAGAAGAAATAGTATAAAAACGGTTTTTACCACATTTGGGTTAAAGTAAGCCGCTGGGTGGAAAATTCCATTAAAAGTTTTTTTTTTAAAATTAAATTTAGAGCTACGTGTCAGGATATGATGTCATGAACAGGAAGTTCGAAATGAGATGCTGCAAAGAAGAGAGAAAGCTCTTTCTCTTTCATCTACGATCTGACTGTGTTCGGATACAATTTTTAAAATCTCTGTCTTCATTTGCCACTCCGAGGAGTGGGCAAACGGAAGTTCACATAATGGTTAAAAGTACAAAGCATCTAAGTAGATGAACCATTGAGCAACACAACTCCTGATTTTTTTCTTTTTTAAACATTATTGCAACTACAAAGAGAGAGAGAGAGAGAGAGAGAGAGAGAGAGAGAGAGAGAGAGGAGGGAGACACGGAAACTCCGGTTACTACATCATCATTCAGACCACGTTTGCAACTAGACGTCACTATCCTATGAGCCATCAACTACATGCTAACAAAAAAAGTCGAGCAGTTCCCTCTGTCAACTACAACATCAATACTATGACAACATTTATAAGTAGACGTCACTATCCAATAGGCCATTTACTATATGTAAATGATAGAAACGAACAACTGTTTCTGCTGACTACTACATCACTATTATGATTACTTTTAAAACTAGACGTCCCTATAAGATGAGCCATCTACTATATGGCAACGGTTGAGACGAATAGCTGTTTCTGTTGACTGCTATGTCATTACTACGACGATCTTTACAATTAGACGTCACTATCCAACGAGCCAAGTACTAAGATCATTTTCTTTCAACACCAACAGGTAACTTAAATCCTTCATGCTATGCCTACATTCGCTCCATAACACGAAATGGGGAGGGCAGATTCGTTGCTTGTTGTTCGAGACGCTCTCTCTTGTGACGGATAGTGTAATATGATTGCTATGAGTTAAGTGAGCAACTGTGTTCAATTAATTCATTGTTATCTGATGAACAAGGTAGACAATCGTTTTAATAGGTCTTGTGTTTCAGCGTTAAAATAATCCAAAACAGTTGAATATGCTGTAAAACAAAACGTTTTTCTTTCCTTTCTTTTTTTTCTGTTATATTTAATCTCTTTAAAAGTTATCTTCTCATTCTTAATTGAGACCTTTTATTTTTTCGTTTCTCTCCCTTCTTCCTCTTGCTTTTTAGTCGCGTGCAAGCAACTCTATAAGTCACTCCGTCGGTCAGTCGGTCTGTCCGTAACATTTTTGTGCTTGGCCTTTTTGGTTAAGATCAAAGGTCTGTTGTTAATAGATGTTGTTCTTAGCTTTTTAAGCTTTTCTTGGCCTTTTGGCCAAGATAAAAAAAAAAAAGAAAAAGTACTTTAAAAATTGGGAGTTAAGTAGGATGTCCCCCAGTATGAAAGGGTGAATGCGGTATTATGGTGAAAGATACTAGCTAGGAGAAACTTTTGATTTTGTTTAGTTCTGGAGTGACAAGGATGTCCAACGACACCCATAATCCCCCCCCCTTTTGAGTTTGCCATGTGCCTAAGTTTTTTGTTCAGTGTTGATTTTCAATGTATTTTTAACATGAATAAAGGATTTAATATCTCAAAGTGTAGTATCTGTTCCGACAGATACTGCAAGCAAAGACCATATGTGGGGGCAATCCCACATATAAGACCTTGGTCAATGTAGGGGAAACCCTTCATACCAATTGTCACTATCCAGCTCCCCTACTCCCCAGGGAGTTGGTCCCCATTCCCCCTTCACTCTTCACATTAAAAATCGGCCTTTTGCCTAATTTGCTCGATGGGGTAGCAAGTAAATACCCTTTTCTTAGCCTTTTGACTAAGATCAAAGTGTAGTATCTGTCCGGCAGATACTACAAGCAAAGACCATATGTGAGGGCAGCCCCACATATAAGACCTTGGTCAATGTAGGGGCAACCCTTCATACCAATTGTCACTATCCAGCTCCCCTATTTCCCGGGGAGTTGGTCCCCATTTCCCCTTCACTCCTCACATTAAAAATTGGTCCTGCGCCTAATTTGCTCGGTGGGGGAGCAAATAAATATCCTTTTCTTGGCCTTTTGGCCAAGATCAAAGTGTAGTATCTGTTCTTACTACATGCTGTACTGATGTTTGTAACTTTGTGATATAAAGTGGGGGTCACTTTTCTGTATTAATTTAATGTAAAATGATCGCCCACTTTACAACCAGTCAGCCTCAAAGTCATTCAAGTCATTCTCCAGGTCATTCAAGTTTTTTTTAAGGATTCCAGTTATTTTTTAAGCATCCAAGTCATTCTTAAGGTCATTCAATTCATCCTTAAGTTCATTAAAGTCATTCTAAGTTATTTACTTTTTATTTAAGTAATTTCAGCCCATTTTTCGGTCATTTTAGTTTATCTTTAAGAATTTCATGTCAATCCTACATTCACACATTCATTCATTACACGAAAGCACGCTGCTAATGGCTATCGGCCTTGTTCTACATCGATCTCGCCTTTTCTCTCTGTTTCTGTTTGTTTCTCTCTCTCTCATATATATATATATATATATATATATATATATATATATATGCTAGCAGGGTTACCCAACGTTACCCGGAATTGAATGATCCTGCTTGTTTTCGACCCCACCATTATACTGGAAAGCATTGGCTGATCTACCATCTAGAAAGGATTGGAAGTTTCTTACTAACATACTTTGTTTATCTTTGGACTTTTTTCTCATCTCATGCCCATGAATTCAATAAATGAACAGATTTTTATGATTTTATTTTTACTTATATATAACTTTGTATTCCTGTCCATTTGTTTTTTGTTTGTTCACAATGTGATTAATATATACAAAGGTCCATTACTTTCCTATTCCATTTATTTCTATATATAGTATGATTCTTGCAAAATATAAGCTCAAGAGGTAACCTCATTTACATATTACATTAAGGAAAGTCAATTTTACTAAGAATTGTATGTTAGTTATCGTTTATAGCCAGAGAATTGTTTTAAGTGTTATTTTTAAGATTGTTATTTAAAGTTGCTTTATATTGATTATGGATTTAATTTAATTTATTTTGAATTATTATTACCGACATCGACTTTTTTAGAAAGTGGTTTAGAGTTATTTCCCCTGACTAATATATGTCTCCAACGTCGGTGTGTGTACTTGTGTGTGTTCGTATATCCACTGAAAACTTTCATCAGCCACATCGAAATGGGCCGAAACCAGTACCATTTAAGAGAACTATGCTTCAACGCATAATATATTGAGAATTAGAAAAAAAAAGATTAATTCTATGGTGGTCAATTGGACCATTTCTTTGCAAGGGGAGGGGTCACTTTTCGCGACGCCATTTTTTACAAGGCACATATACACGGTTTATGTTTTGTTTATAAACGTTATTTTTTCAGGGCCATGACGTCATAAATCATCGTGGTACGGTTGGCAAAAACATTTGCCACCTTTTTCCCTTCTTTTCCCCTTTCAAGTTCAAGCCTGCCTACATAGCTATTTTTTTTTTTTAATTACGGTCGCACAGGCACTTGCTGCTAATTTTATTGAAACAAAAGTTGTTTTGATTCACTTTTGGGGAGTGGAGGGCGAGGTCCAGATTGTCACTTGACTTCTTCCGTTCTTTTTTGGGGGGTTGCTCGATATCCTTGGTATAGTAGCTCTGTCCAAACCGAATTTCATGTCCATCCGGGTAACTACGGGTATCCATGCTGATATTATATGTATACATTGTTTAAAAAAAATAAAATAAAATCTTAAGTAGGACGACCCCCCCCCTCGGTGTGTTTGCGATATTGTAGTGAATGAAAACCCTAGCTAGGATCAAGCACAGACCAACAAAAGGTACAGTGACGAGGATGGTCACAGCCACTTCTCCCCAATTTTTCAGTGACCTTGTGCCTAATTTTTTTGTTTATTACTGTTTTATTTTTTGTAACATTTCACGAAAATAAAAAAAAAATATTTAACTCAATGAATGTTTCACAATCCTATATTTTTTATTGTCATCAAAATCAGTGAAATTGCCCAATTTTCAATCAAATCGATTGATTGCCTGCTATAGTTAGGGACCCATCGTGGTGCACCAAGAGAAAGCTCTATTGCCTGTCGCAGTGACTTAGTTAACAATACATTTTAGTCTACATTGCACTCCAGAGAACCTACTGTTAATATTATAATATTATTTTTTTATATATAATGGCCTGAATACAATAGTCATGTACCATACTTTAATTGTGCTCCAAACAGAAATATTCATTTCAAACGCGCCTCTGCCATATAAAAAAAAAAAATGATTGTTTATTTTATATGCCGGGCCTTTATGCTTGTGTGATAATGAAACTTCTCAAATGCACTTGTGATGTTAGGTTGTGTAAGGTGTTAACTTTGGTCAAAACCACCCATTCCTTTATTGATCGGATTATTTTGATTATTAATTATTGATACTTGTCGAAGATATTCGGGCACAAAATATATCTAAGAACACTGCCAGGCACATAATATATCTTTGTGTCAAATTTCATAAAACTCGGCCTAGCCGTTTTCGAGTTCATAGGGAACGAACTCACAGACACACAAAATTCATTATATATATATATATATATATATATATATATATATGATGATTGCAACGTCTTGTCAGATGAGTGCCATTCTCTCAGTAACTGAACGTCCATGTGCACGAAGATGAATCTTTAGTCCTGCTAGCGACTTGTACACCCTCAAACAGACATGACATTAATGACGGTCATTGGTTTTGAAGGAACCAACAGCAACGAAACTTGTATCATTATGTGTGTTTATGTGATTAACAAGATCTACCTTGGACAACAGAGTCCCGTCCCACACCTCACAGCTCCAGAGATCTCCATGATTGGGTGGCAAGGTTTGGTGTTTCCTACATGCTCTCTTGAGCTTCACTCGGTCGAAAAATCTTGGCTGCTTCAAAATGCTATACGCCCTTGTATACCACTGCTTACTATCAGATGCTAGGGACTCCCAACTGGCATCAGGAACATGAAATTCCACCAAACTCTCCTTGATGCTATCACGGAAACGTTTTTTGGGCCTATGTTAGGGTCTATGCCAAGAATGAGCTCCCCATAAAACAACTGTTTTGGGAGTCGATAGTCATCAAGCAGGACAAGATGACTCGCCCAATGCATTTGGTTCATTATAACGATGGTAGCAGTGTTGGTGGTTTTGGTCTTATTTAAGACACATGTATCAGGGACGAAACTGTCCTACTTTAAACCAAGAATGTGTTTAAGGCAGTGCTGATGAAACCTCTCCAGCTGTTCCACATGTGACCGGTACAGGGTCCATATTTCAGAGGCATAGAGTAGGGATGGCACTACACATATACTGACATTTTAGTTGTCAGAGTTAAATCACCATCAGACCAGACTCTATCTTGTAATCTTGCAACTGCGTCTGATGCCTTGCTGATTCTCTGTCCTATTTTCATATCAAGACTGCCATCATTTGATAAAGTACTACCAAGGTAGACAAAATGTTTTTATGACTTCAAGGCGCTTTCCATAGACAAAGATATCAAGTTCCACATACTGATCACCAGGAGCAGAAGTATACATAACCCTAGTCTTCTTTATGCTGTCAGTCCGAAGCAGGTACAGGCATTCGTGAAGAGATCCATCACCAATTGCATATCTACTGGGGAGTGTCAGTAGGTCAGCATTGTCAGCATACAACAGCTCTCTAACAAATTCATCACTACCAAGTGTTCTGGCTTGGAATTCCAGCATTTTCCATGGAGTCTCACGGTTGACTTTGTCAAACACCTTGGTGAAGTCCGTAAACACCTGACAAAGAGGAATACACTGCTCACTACACTTTTCTAAGAGCTGTCTAGCAGAAAACACCATATCCATGGTCCCTCGTTCACCTCTAATACCAGTCTGGGTCTCCGGAAGGATATCAGAACAGATATATCTCTCCAATCAGTTTAGCAAGAGGCATGCAAATACTTTTTCAACCGGAATCAGCAGCAGGATACCTTGATAATTTCCACAATCAGACCTTGTGCCCTTTCTTTTGGTACAACATAATCAGAATGGCATCTATCTTGGGTAACTGGGCCCCCCTGCCATACTGACAGTATCAAATGTACATTGACACCACCATGTTTCAGCAGCTCAACAAGAATGCCATCCAGTCCAGGAGTTTTGTCTGAGTTTATCTGTTTTATGCAGTCAACTGTTTCCATGAGAGTCGGTTCAGCATCAATTTTCAGACAAAACGAACATTGAGCAATACTTTCTATTGCAGCAACATCAACATTGGATGGGTTGTGAAAGAGATCACGAAAGTGTTCATGCCATCGATGCATAATTTCAAGTGAGGTTTTCAACAAGGTTCTCCCATCCTTCACCAGGCGTAGTTGAAGAGGATTTCAGACCATAGGCCTGAAGCAATGAGTAAAATGCCTTAACATCTCTATGGTCGTAAGCTCTCTGTAACTCCCTGGATATATCAGACCACCATTTGTTTTTTATTTGGCACACACAACCTGAACATCACTCCATATAGAAGAGAAGTAGGCAGCGAGAGTTGGCCTGTTCCACAATCAGACCTTGTACCCTTTCTTTTGCACATTAGTCTTAAAGGAACTTTCTGCTTTCTATCAATTTGAAGATTAATTAGATTGGAATTATCAGCAAACCAATCTTGCTGTCTGAGAGCTTTCAATCCAAGAGCTTCAACACTTTTTTGGTATGTATAGTGTATCTCTTACTGTCTCCCAATCACAATCTGAGAAATCCACCTGGTTGAAAGCAGATTTCAAGGAACTTCGTATGACTGGATCCTTCAATTTGAAGACATCAATACGCTTAGGCACTTTGACTCCATTAAAACGACTTTTCTTGCGAATTGAAATTTTGAGTTTAGCTCTGCCCATTAAATGATTAATATCACAGTCGGCACCACACATTACTTTGACTTTGCAAAAATTTCCAAAATCACCACGTCTACACAGTATGTAATCAAGCAAATGGCCATGTTTAGACTGGGGATGGAACCAGGTCTCCTTGTTTTTCTGGTGAGAAAAGGTGTTGGTGATAACAAGATTTGGTTCACTGCAGAGATGGAGGAGGAGCAGACCATTTGAATTGACTCTGCCAATGCCATATGGATCCAGCAGAGACCAGGTCTCATTGCCTGAGCCGACCCAGGCAAACTGGTGATAACAGATCTAAGCGTATGATAAAAAGAAGTGATATCGTCGTCAGATGAAGTACACATAGACAGAAATATCAGCAGCAAGGGCATTTCTCAATCTTCATTTATGCCAACTAGCTGCTCAATCTTGTCATCTAAGGAGTTCTTAATTGCAAAACCCACACTTGCCTCATGCCTCTCCCTTTCAGATCTACCAGACCAGAAGATCGTGTAGCCTGACTCACACGCCACCAGTTGATCCTCACCTGCAAAACGCGTCTCGGAGAGTGCAACAATGTTTACATTGTATCTTTGCAATTTCTTGGCCAAAATTGCAGTCTTCCGTTCTAGTCTTTTACCATTGCCAATAAGTGTTCTCACACACCTGCAACATAGCTGGAGTGAGTGTCGTTTAGCATAATATTTTCCATTCCTGTTCCTGCTTATATGAACAGCCATCAGCCACAGGTTGCTGACCAGCAAGTCAAAGGTAGCTTTATTTAGGACGCATTTTCTTGTTCCCTCCAAAATTCTTGGGTCAGCAGTGCTCTCCTGAAAAGGCTGCTAAGTCACAAAATGCCCCGCCGAGCACCCAACTGCCTAATAATTGTTGTGCAGTGATGTTAGGATAAGCCTTTTGTCACCTGTGTGCAGATCAGTTACTACATGCTTCCAGCCTGTCAGGCCTACACGTGTCACAACTTTTCCATGGCCACAAGACTTTGGGGGGGGGGGCAAGTCTCATTATCTGAGGGAGTATCTATACAAAGATGTTATTACAGAGTTTTAGCTTTGTATGACAGCTAAGTCTCTCTGTCGGTTCAAAATGTTGAGATCCAGCATCAAGCAAGAGCAAGATAGCCAGCAACAAGTCAAGCTGCAGACCAGCTTAATGCAGATACTGATCTTCCGTTTTATGGATTTTAAATTAGAGATTTGCTTCTCCTAGAGGGGTTGTTTTCACCACAGTGTACGGGAGTGCTCTCCATCCCAATGCTATTTGATCCATGACTGGGGTTGCTGGGTACCAGAGTATACTCCACATGCCGGTGGGTCATGCATGCCACAGCTGATATTGCCTAAGCTCCTCTGGAGGTTTCTGTAAGGGTTACCTCACTCTTAGCCTTTGGTTAAAGAACCTTGGCCCACAAGGCCATGGGGGTCCAGTTATACAGCGCAGGTCACTCGCTGTTCATTAGAGCCCTGTCTGCATGGCAGTGGTCACAACGTCCACGTGGGGTTGATTTGTCTGGGAGAAGCACAGTATGACGCTATATATGTGCTTTAAAACATATATATATATATGTTTTGTTTTGGTTTTAGCAATATGTTTTGAATGAATTCAATTATTTACGAAAGTGCATTTTTACCTAAATGCGAGTTGGGAATAATTTCCGCTTTTCACCAATTTGGTACCCTCACATGGGGAGCGGTATATATATTATTTTTAAAATGTAATTATCCACTGACACGTGTTTCATCGTCTACGACTCATCAGAGTGGCTGTATCTAGTGAGATTCGAAATCGGGACCCAACGGTAATGAGCCTAAACCCTTACCCCTATATCCACATACAGTATTGTTTCGCTGTTTCACAGCTCATTAGTGCGGCTAGACAGGCAACTACCTCAAGCCAGGATCAAAACCCGACCACCCAAATGAGAGTCAAGGCTTCTCACCATTGTGTTATACGGCTGCTGCTGTGTGGGTAATGAATTAACAATGTTTTGACATTGTTGAAATGCCTCCGCTCGATTTGTTTACACAAAGAGCGTCACTTAATATGCTAATGGCAGTTAGTATATCTCTTCCCAATATGCTTAACCCAAGATAGGGATACTAACCTGAAAGTTTTTGTCTCAGCACGGTACATACAGCGCCTAGCCTTCCAAAATGGTCACCCATCTGGCACTGGCCAAGTTCATCGTTGCTTAACTTATATATATAAGTTAAGCAACAATGCGGCTAGGCGCTGTATGTACCATGCCGAGACAAAAATTTCCAGGTTGGTATCTGGGGGTGTATTTAATTCACTAGGAGAGATGCACCTCGAGTTTTCGTTAAAACATGCATATAAGAGAAGAAAAACACTAATTTAAAACCTGAGATCTTCTGTATTCTCTGTCTTATTGCACTAACGAAGATTAGTCATTGTACCAAAAAATGTGGCTAGTTCTACACAAAGCCTTCTACTACTATAAACAAATCGTCTGTGTGGATTTCAGAGCAACTTAATTGTTGTGGCGGAGCTCATAGGTTGAAATCGATAGGAATGTCCATCATATGTGTGTGTGTGTGTGTGGGTAAGGTTAGTGGGAGAGCTTAAAATTTAAAAAAGAGTGCTCGATTATTAAGAAAATTTAAAAAACCAGACGTGTAATATTTATTTATTTATATATGTATTACAAGAGATCAGAATGAGGCTGAAGAGTTCAACAAAGGAAGGATTTTAAACTGACGGTATCTATGTTGCCCTTATCTTTTGTAATGCATAAATAAATAAATAAATATAATTTTTTATTTTGTAATGCATAAATAAATAAATATAATTTTTATTTTGTAATGCATAAATAAATAAATAAATATAATTTTTATTTTGTTCGCTTCTTTGAATAGCGAATGAAAACAGAGATATAAAACAAAAAAGCGTGTCCGAACACAGCCAACTAGCAGGCCAAAGAGAAAGATCTTCCTCTCTTTTTCGCCACGTTTCATTTCAGACTTCCTGTCCATGATATGATATCCTGACACGTAACTCTAATTCAAAATTTTTAATTAAAAGTTGTAATGGAATTTTCATTCTTATGCTTAATTTAACTCAATGTGATAAATACCGTTTTTAACACTATGCGGTGTACCCCTCCAACTCCACAGTCACATGACACCAGAAAGATATTGTCCCAATATTAACCCTTATCCTCGGGTGGCCTCTTGGCCTTGATAATGTGGTGATTCCTGTGTAAAAAAAAATATATATATATTGGTGGTGGGAATAATTGTTTATATTACACACAAAAAAAAAAGATGCAAAAAACTTTGCTATTTAATCTGTAGTTATAAAGTATTGATACGTAGTGAGATTGCACAATTAAAAAAGCAAGAATAGGTTTAAGGAACCGTGCTGTGACGGATAAAGTACGAGGTAATTCAGTTGTAAGTGAATCTTCTGGAATTTGAAGGTTCGATTCTTTGTGCGAACGATATTTAGAATGTAAATTGCAAATTATTTAAGACATCTATGCGATGCGGTGATGGCGGATAAAACGAGAGCGTGTCACTTCTATGAATTACATAAATTCGAACTTCCATACGGATTCCAGAATTTGATAAGCTACACCTGAAGAAAGTCGGAGAGTACATCTGCCAAAACGTTGCGAAAATAACACTATAGTTCGAATAGTCAAAGTAATCGAAAATCTATGCAGTTGCAGTGCTTTCCATTTTAAAGAATGAGTTGAGAAGTTAAAAGGGGGGGGGGCGGGTAGATCTGTTTAAAAGAAACAGAAGAAACAAACCAAAAAGAACTCGTCTAGATACCACAATGTGAAAAGAATTTCCTTTTTGCCTCCATGTGCCTAGCATCAGGTGGAATTTGCCTGCACATTACAACATGGTCGCCTCCAAATCTCATGTAAACAAATACTTATAAACTGACGCATATGTCAAGAGAGAGAAAGTTACAAACCCGTTTGAAGAAGTCAGTGTTCCTAATGCTGCTGGCTTGAACAGGGCTGAGAGGGAGGTTTTCCAAAATTACTCGATTCGACATTAAATCACTCGAAAAGGGTTGATATGCCGTAAAACAAAACAACAAAAACCTCCCCCGCTTGGTACTAATGACCGATCAGATAGTACACCTTGACCTTAGACCCAAAGGCTGGACAAGACTAATAGTCTCTCATTGGAGTCATGCCCCCCTCCCCTTCCCGATCGGTGAAGGTGGTTGTAGGAAGGGGGGCGGTCATGAACCGGCACTGTGTGCGCTTCTTGGTATCTAGCATTCGTTGAAATTCATTGATCAAAAAAAGACATCGGTTACCAGCTGATTCTAGTGTGAATACAGTTACACCCCCTCTCTTTTTCTCCTTCTTTCTTTTCTTACCACGTTGAATGGGGAGCCCTTGCGGGTGGAAACTAGTGTATCTGCTAATATTATACTGCCTTTCCTATTAACTAGTAACAGCAGTCGCCATAGCATCTGTCTTGGGCCCTGTTGTACTTTTAAAACATCTTTTTCTTTTCTTTTTTTTTTTTTTTTTTTGAACATTGTTGCAGCTGACTTTCATAAGCATTAGTAAAAAGCACCGGCACCCCCTCTTCCCCCCTCCTCTCTCTCTCATTCTTACCTTATCTTATCTCTCTCTATCTCTCTTATGCCTCTTTCTTGTTTTCTCTAGTGTCATTCTTTTTATCTTTACTTTTCTCTCTTTTTTTTTATTGGATGTCGCCCCTCTCTTTTTCTCATTTATCTATCCCTCTATCTCTCTCTTGGCCCTCTTCCTTTGCCCCCCCCTCTCTCTCTCTCTCTCTCTGGTCTCCCTCTCTTCCTCGTTACAATTTTATTTCTCTTTTCTCTAGTCCTTCTTTCTTTTGCACTCTCTCACTGATACCTCTCCCTCTATCTCTTTCTTTGATATAACTACCTCTCTCTCTTTATTTTTCGCCCCCCTCTCTCTCTCTTCCTTTATTTCTACCCTCTATCTCTTTTTCTCAGGTCTCATCTCTCTCTTGTCACTCTTTTTCTCATTCTGATGTCTCTCTCCATCTCTTTCTCTGATATAACTACCTCTCTGTCTTTATTTTTCGCCTCTCTCTCTCTCTCTCTCTCTGTCTTCCTTTACCGTCTCTTTTTCTCAGGTCTCATCTCTCTCTTGTCACTCTTTCTCTCATTCTGATGTCTCTCTCCATCTCTTTTTCTGATATAACTCTCTCTCTCTCCCCTCTCTCTCTCTATCTCTCTAGTACTCTGTACTCTACAACCCTCGCCTCCCCCCACTCCCCCATCCATCAAGTTACTACAGTAATAGTAGCAGTGATACTTCCTTCCTTCAAACTCCGATTCCCTGTAACGTACGAATATAACTGTAAACTTCTTTCTTTCTTTCTCTCAAGTCTATCCTCTCCTCATCAACCGTAGCCGTCGTCGTAGTAGGTATGGATGACAGGAGCAATAATAATAGTTAAAGTAAAGCCGTCCCCTCCCTCTTCTTCATCTTCCTCTTCTTAAGTAGGTGCAACGACGTTGGTGGAGACGCTGGGTTACTACGGCTTGCCTCGGTACTCTACCAATAATACTATCTAACCAAACAACCAAAGAAACAACAAACAAAACGCAGATAACCATCTCCTTCCTTCTTGTGCAGCTAGATTCTTCTTCTCTTATGCACATACCAAAAAAGGGGGGATAAAAAAGAAATACGGGCACCTCTCATATTTTTTTTTTTTTTTTTTTTACCATTCCTGCCAAGGACATGTTATCAAAATAAAGGATACGGGCGAACCCTTTAAACGGCGGCACTTTTTGATCTTGAAGCTTAATTAAAAAGAACAAAACACCTTAAAATCACCGGCTTTTTTAAATAATGGGATGATGACTTTGTTCTGTGGTTGTACGAATTCCTTGTCATCTGATGAACAAGGTAGGTACATCAAATTTTACCTATATCAAGCCCGTTAATTAATTGGTAATGTTCTATATTGCGAGGTATAGTGTGTGTGTGTGTGTGTTTGTGTGTGTGTGTTTGTGTGTGTGTGTATGTGTGTGTTTAGGGATGTGGAGTGGTGGAGCTGGAGCGATATTCGTTTATTTTTAAACGTAAGACAACTAAAAAAAAATACATTTTTTAAAACTTTAGTTTTATTCGTATGGCTCTTTGCTACAATAGTGGCGCAATCAGGAGCACATTAATTTACAGCATTGAAAGTAAACCTTAAATCTTACAAATCACCCACAAATAAATTGGAACACTTTATCATTCCCCCCACCCCTCTTTTTTAAACTTTAATTCTAGCCTGAAATTAATTTCTGTGCGTTCAGTCCGCCAATTTAGAGATTTCAAAATCACTTTCGATTAATGTTATAAAGAAGTAAACGCTGTTTCCGGTCATTTTTAACCCCCCCCCCCATGATTATTAGCATTATAGGTTTCTCCGTGTGGCCATGCAGAATTCGAAAGTGACATTGAAGTCTTGACACTTACTGACTGTCGATTCGAAATTAATTGAAGTTTATATGAATCAAAATCAAGCGTGCTCGTCGGTTCTGTGTTTCTAAACCAACGGAAAACAAGCATGTTTCAATGGCGCCGCTATTGTATAATTGAGCACTTTTTTTTTTCTTTTCGTTTTCTATTTGTTTATTTGTTTATTATAATTTATTTTTAATATTCGACCCATCCTGCTGCGTGAAACACACGCGATATGGCGTAATGGATGTCGCCAGAACATGAAAGACAGAGACAAAAATGATAACCATAACCGGCGAGAAATCAATGATAAACGACCGTTGCAAGAACGAAAAAAATGATTTGTGACGATTCTCGAAAGAAAGGAAATACTAGAAATCTGGGGAGATTTGTCACTCAGACTCCAAGGAACACCACGTGTTTTTTGCCAATGAATGTCAACTACTAGCGTCAGAACTCCTCGTGAATAAATAATAAATAAATAAATAAATAATCATAAATAATAAAGATCAAAGTGTAGCATCTGTTCTTCAGATGCTGCACTTCAATTTCTTGTTCTCTGTCAGTGGAGGAGAAATCCTTCACGACTGAGACAATTTTTAGTTTTGTTCCTTTTCTCCACGTTAAAAAACGACCCTGGTGTCTGACTATGTCCCGTGGGGAGGCATTGTAAATAGGAACAACGATAATAATGGTAACAACAACAACAACAACAACAACAACAATAATAATTATAATTATAATAATCATAATGTTCGGAAGTTTATTTATTTATTTTTTTTTTAGATGAGGATTGACAATTTGTAATGTTTTGATTATACGGGTTATTATTCTCACATTGTTATAGTCACGCCGTTTCGGCCGATGTAACCTCCGATCTTCACCTGAATAAGGCCGAAAGTTACATCGGCTGAAACGCATCAGTGCACTGCATCACTGCATCACATAGCAACCAAGATTAAACCAGTAGTTCGAATAAGCCATATTATACAATTAATAATCGACTTACTTATTATTACTTATAATCGACGTCTTGTCGTTTTCACGGAATAAATTAAAAATAACCACTTGACACCATTTTTTTTTTTTTTTTTTTTTTTTCCACTTAGTAGCCGGTTTTCTAAAGAGAAACGTGTGTCTACCTTTTAGAATATCTCCGCAGTATATGTTTGTGCATAATGATATGTGCGTTGTGTTGTTTATAAATAGAAAAGGGGGCACTGTGTTACTATAATGTTATTGTTATTATTTTATTATTAATATTATTTTGTTAGGTATGGCATTTTGGGCGTGTACAAATAATAACATAATACGAATTGTCCAGACGTCTTTTTTCCTTTTTATAAGTGAAGTAGTTTTTTTTTTTTTTTTTTTCTGTTTTTGTATATCCTTGTATAACAATATCGGATTATTAATTTAATAATTAAACAGTATAATTAAATTACCAACAAAGTGTGTATCAAATGTATTGGGTTGTGTGATATTTTGCAACCAATATACATGGATGCATTCATAATATAACCCCATCTTTCTCTGCTTTCTCTCTCTCTCTCCATATATATATATATATATATATATATATATATATATATATATATATATATATATATATATCAGTCTATTTATCTATCTCTTTCTCTGCGGTATAAAATATCCTTATGATAAGTAAGCTACACAGAAATGTTTTCGTTTTATTCCTTCGAGAAATCATCAGGCTGCATATAGTCTGATGATTTCCCGAGAGTCTGAAACACAAACGATTCCGTGTAGCTAAACCTGGTGATTTCCCTCGAGAAATAAACACAAACCTTACTGGTTACTGTGTAGGTGACTTGACGTACAACACTCTACGCATGTATTGAATATTATTGAAGTAAATACAGAAACAAAATTTCAGTTTCGTTAGTAAAAGATTGCTAGGAGGTGGGTGACATAGTATGGACGCAATAACCTCATACTTAGACATATCAATATTTTTGATTTGTATGCAAGTTGCTCCATGATTATTAGACATCAATTAAGCAAGACTCCTTGAAATTCAATTTCTTCTTAAGACAACTTAAGCTTCAGTCTCAAATTTGAGAGAATCAAAATCATGAAATAGAATTTGATCAAGTGTTCTAGACATCTTGTTTAGTAGCATATATGATTTTGATCTTAATAAGGCGACAGAAGTGGCGTAAAACTGTTAGTTCGGTGAGTTCTTTTTTATTATTATTATTATTATTATTATTATTATTATTATTATTATTATTATTATTATTATTCTAATTGATAACTAGTTGATTTAAGCATACTGTGAACGGTATCCTGTTCGTAATTTATAACATTTACGTTCCTCGCCACCAAAAATCAACAGAATATATGCCATCATTGAAAGGCTTCTTCCCTGTTGATTGCGGTATGTTGCTGGTCTTAAGCAGTTCTAGGAGGTCCATCATCCTAGGCTTGTTTTATTGCTGATCGCCAGAGGCGCCCCTATTGGACAATGCCGAAGTGGAGAGAGGGGGCTGCTCAGGCTTTTTGTTTTAACAGAGATCTTCCTCTAAAGTGCTGGCTCTTCAAAACCCACTTTCCGAACCTTGTGTCACATCTTCCCGCAATGGAATAGATAAATAAGGTTCAAATATTTGAGTTTGATGGGTTAAAATTTGAACTTAGAATCCATTTACATGCTTGTTTTGTTGTTGTTGTTGTTGTTGTTGTTTTTTTGAATCTATAATGTATTGAAAAAAAACCCAAAAAACAACAACACTATTCTATTTAATACGTATATGGCATTATATTTCAATTTTAAAGGTAGATGTAAACGTACGAAAAAAAAAAAACATATCCTTGCATTTTAGACATTTTAATGTCCAGTATGTACAAAAATCCATATCTTGTGACTTCTCTGCGCGGGTCTAGTTCTTTCGGCCGATATCATATCGTAATATCATCTCTCTCTCTCTCTCTCTCTCTCTCTCTCTCTCTCTCTCTCTCTCTCTCTCCTGTGTGTTGCATTTATTGACAAGATGTTAACGGACACTGGCAGATTTGC
Organism: Euprymna scolopes; assembly: GCF_053919585.1. NCBI lineage: Eukaryota > Metazoa > Mollusca > Cephalopoda > Sepiida > Sepiolidae > Euprymna > Euprymna scolopes. The sequence continues at coordinate 101,519,013 of NC_136483.1, read as the reverse complement.
GCGTTAATTTCCGCCTTCGAGTTAGAATAAGTAAAGTATCACCTGAACACGACACCCAATTATTTCAGTCGTGTTTCTGAGAATGTTGCAAAATATATATGAAATGATACTTGATATGAAACCAGTAACAATTACTTACAATAAGACGGAGTTTATTACTTTGATTAAATGATCAATGACTGATGAGCCAATAAATCTACCATTCTTTATTATTATTATTATTGATTTGTACTGGCTTTGTTATTCTATAAATATATATCTAAATATCATATATAATCGTTATAATTGTTATTCTATATATATATATATATATATATATATATATATATATATATATCTAAATATCATATAATCGAGGTAAGACTATATATATATATATATATATATATATATATATATATATATATATATTATTTTATGTATCTATATAAAAATTTATGATCTATTTCCTGTACTTCGACAGTGATCGGTACGTAAGTAAAGCTAGGTAATAAGGTTTGTAAATATATATGGAAATTAAGCTATGCAGATTGTTTTCGTGTTTCATCCTCGTAAAGATTCGTCAAACTATTACTTTATATATATATATATATATATAACTTTTAAAATATAATTATCCACTGACACGTGTTTCGTCGTCTACGACTCATCAGAGTGGCTCACTCAGATGAGTCGTAGACGACGAAACACGTGCCAGTGGATAATTATATTTTAAAAATAATATTTATGCCGCTCCCCATTAAGGGGGTACCAGATTGGTCAATGGGAAAATTATTCCCAACAAGCATTTAGGTAAAAATGCGCTTTCGTATAAATACTTGAATTCATTCAAGAAAGTATCGCTAACAAAAGCAAATAAAAACACACACACACACACACACACATATATATATATATATATATATATATATATATATATATATATATATATATATATATATATATATTACAAAGATAATACATTTTTTATATACATGATTAAAAGAAAAGCAACAAAAGGGGAGCCAGCTGAC
>NC_136483.1:101445500-101513000 GCF_053919585.1 Euprymna scolopes | reverse complement strand
GATCTTATAGGGCCTTGTGCCTAAATTTGTTTTGTCTTTTGGAGATTTTACTTTTTTAAATGTTTTAATTTTATATTGGAATTTTTTTTTAATTGTAATTTTTTCTTTAAACGAAATAAATTAAATATAAAGATGAAAGTGTAGTATCTGTTCCGGCAGATACTGCAAGCAAAGACCCTATGTGGGGGCAACCCAACAGATAAGACCTTGGTCAAAGTAGGGGAAACCCTTCATGCCAATTGTCACTACACAACTCCCCTACTCCCCGGGGAGTTAGCCCCCATTTCCTCTTCACTCCTCACATTAAAAAATCGGCCTTGGGCCTAATTTGCTCGGTGGGGGAGCAAATAAATACCATCTGTTCTTCAGATGCTGCACTTCAATTCCTTGTTCTCTGTCAGTGGAGGAGAAATCCTTCACGACTGAGACAATTTTTATTTTCGTTCCTTTTCTCCACATTAAAAAAACGACCCTGGTGTATAACTCTATCCCGTGGGGAGACATTGTAAATAGGGACACGTTCACTCCAGAACTCCTCTGTTCCTCTACAATCTCCCCAGCAGTAGCAGTGTCAGAAATTTCGTGAAAATAGTGAATAATTCCACCCCATCTTTCCAAGCTTATAACTCCTCGAAAAATGTAATTCAAGCCCTAATTTTTTTTTTCAATTAAAGGAGTAAGGACCAAGGTTTTATTTAAAAAAAAAACAAAACAAAACAATGTGTTTTTTTTTTTTTAAAAAGGTTTTAAACTTCGGACTTTACAGGTAAATTTCTAAAAAACTGATTTTTTTTTTTGTTTTAAATTTGAATATATTATTTATTGACCTTTTCTCTTCAATTTGTGATATATAAACCTATTAAACATAAATTAATTATTTACTTTTTAATAGACATTTCAAAATGAGAGGCGTAAATTATTCGACCCCCTATCTTTCTAAGCTTATAACTCCTCGAAAAATGTAATTCAAGCCCTAATTGTTTTTTCAATTAAAGGAGCAAGGACCAAGGTTTCATTAAAAAAAAAAAAAAAAAGACAAAAAGAAAAAATGTGTTCTTATAAAATAAGGTTTTAAACTTCGGACTTTACAGGTAAATTTCTAAAAAACTGATTTTTTTTTTTGTTTTAAATTTGAATATATTATTTATTGACCTTTTCTCTTCAATTTGTGATATATAAACCTATTAAACATAAATTAATTATTTACTTTTTAATAGACATTTCAAAATGGGGGGGGGCGTGAAAATGGGGGGGGCGTGAATTAAAAAAAAACGTTTGTCTAAAATATTATATTCGGTTTATTGGAAAGAACATAAAATTTCACATTGACCCTGAAAATATCGTAAAAATAGAATCAATAGAAAAATTTTGATAGATTTTTAAAATTTAAAAATTTAAAAATATTGAGTTTAAAAATTGAAAAATATTGAGTTCGGAAAATTCATTACTGTTTTAAAAAAAAAATAAAAATATTTTTATTACTTTTAAAACAACTGTAATAGTTTATTTTGGAAGTATAATCCATAAAGAAAATAAATAACCCACTTTTAACAGAGAAATTACGAGATTTTTATATTGTATTCGCAGTTTCGTGTTAGGGGTGTCAAAAATTCCTACAAAAATTCTGATACTGCTACCCCAGCAGTGATTCTTGGGTTTTGGTTGACACGTCGAACTATTCTTCGCTCTGCTCTCGCGGACAGTAGCCTTTTTCTCCCCGCACCTTCCAAATTCATAACGTAGCTTTGTGATTTGAACTTCTTTACGATGTCTCGAACGGTGGATTTGGGAAAGTTTAGCTTCTTAGAAATCTTATCATATCCCTCCACTTTGGAATGACACGCTTTCTGAGGTCTTCGCTGTGTCCCTTAGTCTTAACCATAACGAAAATTCCTTCATTTAAATTAATTCAAAGCAAACGCTGTCTAAAAATTATCTGAAAAAGAAATTTTTTTCAAATAAACATTAAATAAGAATAATGAGTCTACAAAAAGGTAAGGAAACCATGTCAAACATGGAATTGGTTGTAATTATATTGGTAACAGATGAAAATAATAATTATTCTGGTAATAGATGAAAATAATAATTATTCTGGTAATAGATGAAAATAATAATTATACTGGTAACAGATGAAAATAATAAGCCGTGCCGATAATTTTGAACACAATAATTTAGAAATTTCGTTTGTAATTTCTTTAGTATTCAATTTCTCTGAAATAAAATTGTTGCATCGGAAAGAGCAGTTCAAAATACATATGATACTACATCATAACCTTCGATTCTGACCATTTTTATGAGATTTTATTAACAAAATATGATTGTATTGGACCGTACCAATAAATATGATCATGACTATATATATATATATATATATATATATATATATATATATATATATATATATATATATATAATGTATAGTAAGTTATAAAATGTATATGGTGATTAAGCTACACTGAATATTCCGCGTTTCATCCACTCTAGGACTCTTCAGGCTTATGCGCGCATAAGCCTGAAGAGTCCTAGAGTGGATGAAACGCGGAATATTCAGTGTAGCTTAATCACCATATACATTTTATAACTTACTAACTAGCTTTACCTACGTATTGAGCACTTTTGAAGTAAATACTTAAAGTTTATGCATAAATTTATACTTTCGTACATTAATTTTATGTGAGTAAATTAAGTAGTTATATATATATATATATATAATGTGTGTGTGTATATATATACAATATGTATATATATATACAATGTGTGTGTGTGTATATATATATACAATATGTATATATATACAATATGTATATATATACAATATGTGTTTGTGTGTATGTATATACATATATATATATACACGATATGCATATATATATACAATATGTGTGTATATATATATACAATATGTGTGTGTATGCATATATATATATACAATATGTGTGTGTATGCATATATATATATATATATATACAATATGTGTGTATGCATATATATATACACAATGTGTGTATATATATATATATATATATATACAATATGTGTGTGTATATATATACACACAATATATGTGTGTATATATATACATGTGTGTATATATATATATATACACACACAATATGTGTGTATATACAATATATATGTGTGTGTATATATATATATATAAAATGTGTTTATATATATATATTTATATGTATAATATGTATATATATATATATACAATATGTGTGTGTGTATATATATATACAATATATGTGTGTGTATATATATATGCAATATGTGTGTTTATATATATACAATATGTGTGTGTGCATATATATATATATACAATGTGTATATATATATACACACAATATGTGTGTATATATACAATATATACAATAAATATATATATATATATATATATATATATATATATATATATATATATATATATATATATATATATATATATATATATATACAGAGCGTCCTAATAAAATGTATACACTCTTTAAATTATTTCAACCTGCCACATGAATACGCTATGCCACGTTTCCAAGAGATGCTTTGGAATAAAGAATGGTACTTCCAGCAGAATGGAGCACCTCCCCAATATCATCATGGCGTAAAAGCCTATCTTGATGGTCACTTGCCAAACAGATATGTAAGACGAAGAGGAAATATTGAGTATTGTCAGCGCTCACGGCATTTGAACCCCAGGGATTAGGGGGGGGGGAGGCATGTTAAGCACAAGTTTCACAATATAAAACCAACTACAATAAATGGGCTTAAAGCAGCCATTGAAAGATGTGTCAACATACCAACGGAACTGATTAGGAATGTTTTGAAATCAATCAGTGAAAATTGTCAGCTGTTCGTGAACCACAACAGCTAATAATTTCGATAATTAGTTACTTTCTATATTTGTTCATAGTATTTTGATGTATAAAACTTTTCTTTATTATAACAAATGTTGGTTTCATGGTCATTTAAAGAGTGTATACATCTTATTGGGACACCATATATATATATATATATTCGCTTATTTTTACTTCTGCTGAGTCAATGGCGAAGTAAATTCATTGATTAATATAATAATTAAATGAATGATTTTGCGCTACGAAACAGGTGCTGTCAAGAATCGTGCATGTCAATTTACTTTAAAGAATAAATGGTAAGATGGTCAACATCTTGAAATTTTGAATATAGACCCTTGTCATTTTTTTTTTTTTTTTTGCTATGTGCTCTATAATTAAATCGAGCTTCATAAATTACAGGATAGGTATAAATAAAAGGTGATATATAATCGAAGAAACACACAGACACAGACACAGACACACACACACACACACACACACACACACACACACACACACACACACATATATATTACTGTTAATTCATTCCCAACAAGACATAGTGCCACTAAGTCGTAAGGGGCTACTGTTTGGAACCAGATTTGCAGGAACACTACGTAGAGAGATGCAGCAAGATGTCTTTTCAGATTCCACTTGAATTTCTACATATCAGTACAGTAAGGGAAGCAGGGACTTGCGAGGGAATTCCAAAGTATAGCAGTTCAAGGGAAGAAAGCTTTACACATCTTGAAATCTCTACGCTGTAGAGGTAGAATTTTGCTGCTTGTCGGGGGTGTTTACGTCGAGGGGTACTAGTGCTTCGAGTTCGTCAGAGCACTTTGCAATAAAATACTTGTAAAACAGACACAGGGATGGCACATTTTGGCGATGGGACAGAGGTTGGAGTTTGGCCGACAGTGCGGGGACCAATTAGGTTGACGATTCTTTTTTTTTTTTTTTTTTTTTTTTTTTTTTTTATAACCCTATCTAAAGACGAATGACTAGTAGCAGATGCTCCAACCCAGATGTGACAACAATACTCCATGCATGGACGAATAATGGCTTTGCAGATATACACGATACTTTCAGGTATGTGTAATATATATATATATATATATATATATATATATATATATATATATATATATATATATATATATATATTGTGTGTGTGCGTATGTGTGTGTGTCCGTTCCCATACCTGAACTAAAAATAGTAAATGAAAATAAAAAAAATAATATTGTAATATTGTAAATAGAAATATCTCAGTTCTGTTTCGGACAAAAAACAAAATTAGCAAAGTAAAGATAAACACGCCGTTGTTATTGGCCCATCCTCAAAATTGTCAACTCATCAGATTATCGGCTAACAAATGACAAGGCAAACTGTCCGAATTTCTCACCCTCTTGTCAGCTTCTGGAATCTTGTTTCTCTTCTCCTTCTCCCCCTCCGGCTACTTTTAGCCTTCTGTCGTGACGCCCCCCCCCTCTCTCTCTCTCTCGCTCTCTCTATGATTAGTTTAACAAGCTTTATCTATAACGTTATTAGCAATCGTTCTGGTTCGGTTATTTGACATGTCCATAACTAAAAAAACAAAATCTATACGAACTTTCTTGAAATTGACTTCCCCCACCACCACCACCACCACCACCACCACCACCACGCACACACATATGCGCTCGCTCTAAGACTAGAAAGAGTACTTGACTATTTCAATGAATTAATAACTTGGAACTGTCCCAGCATAATTTTGACCAGATTTTAGAAGACATAAAAAAGGACCCACAATGTTTTGAATAAATAATCGTTTTAGCTTGTCTGTTTTGCAGTATATCAACACATTTGGGAGTTATTTATTCAGACTCCCAATCCTGCAAGGAATTACCATAAACTGACTATAACTTTTTTCTTTTTTTTCTAAATCTATTACAAATGAGGATTTGTTATCTGTCTGTCCAAAGCCGAAACTATACTAGCACTTCAATGAATAATGAAGATTTGGTATCTGTTTATTTGAAACCGAAACGATACGCTTGACTCTCTTAATAATGGATATCTACGATCTGTCTGCGTGGATCTCAAACTATATTACTACTTCGAATAATAATGGAGATTTGGTATATGTTCGTCTGAAGCCGAAACTATACCATACTTCAATTAATAATGGACATTTGGCATGTCTGTCTGAATTCGAAACTATGATTTTACGTCTATCAACAACTGACGGAAGTCGAAACTATACTATTACTATCTTTTAATACACAATTCTGTTTACTATAGTATTTCAGACTAATGATCAGGAGCGGTGGTAGTGTAGTAGATGATGTTCTGTTGTCATGAGACCAGCCTCCCAGGCATTACTTCTTAGCTGGCAGTATCGCATATGTTCGTTTATTATATATACTAGTAAACATATGTGACCAGTACCAGAGGGAGTATAGGCTTTTACGTTTAAACATGAGTGGGAAGAGGCTGCTATTTTTTTAAAAATTCATAAAAATTATATATATATATATATATATATATATATATATATATATATATATATATATATATATATATATAATTATTTTCACAATGTGAGAGATCGGACCTGATTTGTTGACTTTCATGGTTCGTGTCAACTGCGAATTTGCTCGACTGTGGAAATGATTATATCGTCTCACACATTCTAGAAAATTCTAATGTTAATTTGCTCGCATGGTTGGTGTGTTGGATGACATCGTCCTACCGAGTTAAAAAAACAAAAATCCTACTTGTGAGTGATCGGCTTTGGTTCTCAGTGGTTGGATGACCCTCCCACCCTCTATTTGAGAGGAAGTAGGTATATTCCGTAGTCAAATTTCGCCGTGACTGGCTTGATTTATGTGTTATAGACTTTCTCGTGTATGGCGCGGTTGTTAAAGTCACAGAGTACTTGCAAGGAATACAAGAGATTCGGGGTTTGAATCCGGATTTTGGATATGTTCTGTTAATGCGCCCAAATGAGGGCGAAAGTCGAATCTTGGATTTTCGGTTTGTTGGCTTTCATGATTCCTGTGAGCTGCTATGTTACTTGACTGTGGAACATAATGTATAAAACGATGCTCTTTGTGTAAACAAATCGAGCTTAGGTATTTCGGACGATGTCAAAACTTCGTTAAACTCACGACTTGCTCAGCCGATAGCGTAATAGTTAGGAGCGTTGACTATCATACAGGCAGTCGAGTTTCAATCCTGGCTTGAGGTAGTTGCCTGTCTAGCCGCACTGATGAGCTGTGAAACAGTACTGTAAATATATATATATATATATATATATATATATATATATATATATATATATATATATATATATAATTTACTATAATAATTGTTAAATAGCTACAGACACTAGTGTTTCATCTTTTCAGGAATCATCAGTGCAGGGTGTCACGATTAACACCGGTCGATAGATCCGAACCTAGCAACAGAAGCCATCTCTGGCTTCATTAACTAGGACATAATCCATTCGGCTACCGTTAACCGCGAGAAATATTGTTGACATTTAAATATTTATTTTTAAATGCTTTTTTAATTCGGTCAGAGTTATCTAATTCTATGATGATCTGCGCGTAAGAGCTAAATTGATCGATTTTTTTTAGTTCAACTGAAAGAGATCAACGATACGAAATGAGTTTCTTCAAGGAGCTGACATAATTATTAACTATAATAATTATTAAATACCTACAGACACTAGTAGTTCATCCTTTCGGGAATCATCAGTGGAGGGTGTTACGATTAACACCAGTCGATATATCCAAACCCCGTAACGAAGCTATCTCTGGCTTCATTAGCAAGGACTTAATCCATTCGGCTATCGTTAACTGCGATAAATATTGTTGAAATTTAAACGTTTATTTTTTAAATGTTTTTTTAACGTTTGTCAAAGTGATCTGATCATTATATGATGATCTGCATATATATATATATATATATATATATATATATATATATATATATATATATATATATACACTCCTATATTTTTCTTGTATTTATATGCATATTAAAAACACGTTTTCCTATTTATTAAAATACAATTTGTTATATATGAGTCGTGGAAATGCATTCACTAGCAAAGATCTAGCTTATTTGCATATTCTTTTAAACATTCATTTTAATTAATTTCTAATTAGTTTTTCGGTTTTCTTATAGGATAATCATCTTTCTTATAGGATAATCATCTTTTTTATTACGTGTAATTATATTCATGCAGATATTCTTCATGATTTATACTTGCGTAATATTTGCATAAAAAGGTTATAGTAAAAACAAACCTCTTTCTATATATATATTCATGTACGCGTATATATATTTGTTTTAAAAAGTTTGCCATCCAAACTCTTCAGTCAGTTTTTGGCCTACAGACATTAACTTAAGATATAGGGCATTCGACCCCATGCGAAATTTTATATTCGGGTTTTAGTCGAGGAAAATCGGTGAAAAATTGTGAAAATTGAAACAAATGGAATTTGTCCGGGTGAAAGTCGAACAACAGCATTCCGAATATGCATGCGTAATGTAATATTCATGTTTTCATTTTTAGCCTTGCATGGTTTAGTCATTAACGACAGAGGCAGAAATAAATTGTAAGCTGAAGGTTTTGGTTTCGATTCTCGGTGGTGGCACACGAGTCATTCTTTTTTTTTAATCATTACCATATATTCGGTCGAATATAATCTATATATCAATAAAAGTGAAAGTGTCTGTCTGTCTGTGTGTGTCTGTGTACATTTCTATACGCAATAACTCTGTCAATTTTAAAACTACAGACTCGAAATTTGATATACAGGGTACTGAGATTAGGGAACATCGATGTGACGGATTTCGGCCAGAAATTTAGCGATTAAGGGGTCAAAGTTCAACGATTTGACCTTTGAGAACTCTACCAAACTCCTCCGACAATTTTTGGTCTAAACACTTGAAGTTTTAGATATAGCTTCCTTGGATATGGATCTAACTTAATAACTTGATTTGAGCTCAAAACAATAAATTTTAAGGGGTCATAATAGGAGTCAAAGATAAAAGAATTGACCTTTTTTTTTTTTTTTTTTTTTCCTCAACATACACCTCCAAATACCCGGGCAAGGCCGGGCTGAAATGCTAGTATATGTATAAAAGTGAAAGTGTTTGTCTATCTGTGTGTCTGTGTGTGTACATTTCACTACGCAATAACTCTGACAATTTTAAGTCTACAGACTCGAAATTTGATATACAGGGTACTGAGATGGGGGGAAAATCGATGTGATCGGTTTTCGGCCAGAAATTTGGCGATTAAGGGGTCAAAGTTCAACGATTTGACCTTTGAGAACGCTACCAAACTCCCCCGACAATTTTGGGCCTAAACACTTGAAATTTTAGATATAGATTCATTGGACATGGATCTAACTTAATAACTTAATTTGAAGCCAAAACAAAAAATCTCAAGGGGTCATAATAGGGGTAAAAGTTAAAAAAATTGACCACATTTTTTTTGCTCAGCATACACCTCCAAGCACCCGGGCAATGCCGGGCCAAAATGCTAGTATATATATATATATATATATATATATATATATATATATATATATATATATATATATATATATAAATGAAATAGTAACTGAATTGTGTCTATATGTTGTTATTAAGCACTGGAGAACTATCAATGTAACAGCTGTCCTATTTTTAAATGGCCGAAACAGCATCATGGTAAATCAGTGATCTCCGTTTTCTATTTAACAATTGAAATTAAGGTTTCTTGTTGTTTGTTTGTTTGTTAGTTTGTTTCGCTCTAATATAGTGGAATTACTTTTTGAAAATTGTGAATTTTCTAACGGTAAGTCGACTTATGCAACCACTTAATCTATTTCGTTGTATCACAACTCATCAGTGCGGCTAGACATACACTTTTCCCCAGCCGGGCATCGAACCTTCAACCGTCACAGTGACAGTCGGCATCTCTCACCATATTGGCCATGAATCATTGCCGTAAATATTTCTCCTCGAGTGTGTATTAAATCCCCACCCGCCCGTTGCAACAGTGCTCTAATCATCAGATTGTTTACAAACAAATTAATAGTGGGCTTCGCTTAATAGTTTAAATACGCGTCGGGTGAAAATATATTTACAAAGTGCTCTCAACTCTGTCTGTTATATCTATCGATCTATATATCTATAAAAGTGAACGCGTCTGTGTATCTGTCTGTGTGTGTACATTTCCCTACGCAATAACTCTGTCAATTTTTAGTTTACAGACTCGAAATTTGATATACAAGGTACTGAGATTTGGGAACATCGATGTGATCGGTTTTCGGTCAGAAATTTGGCTGTTAAGGGGTCAAAGTTCAACGATTTGACCTTTGAGAACTCTATCAAACTCCTCCGACAATTTTTAGTCTAAGCACTTGAAGTTTTAGATATAGGTTCCTTGAACATGGATCTAACTTAATAACTTCATTTGAGCCCAAAACAATAAATTTTAAGGGGTCATAATAGGGGTCAAATTTAAAAAAAACATTGACCTTTTTTTTTTTTTTTTTGCTCAACATACACCTCCAAATACGCGGACAACGCTGGGCATCCATGCTAGTATATCTATAAAAGTGAAAATGTCTGTCTGTCTGTGTATATTTCCCTACGCAATAACTCTATCAATTTTCAGTCTACAGACTCGAAATTTGATATACAGAGTACTGAGATTTGGGAACATCGATGTGATCGGTTTTCGGCCAGAAATTTGGCTGTTAAGGGGTCAAAGTTTAACGATTTGACCTTTGAGAACTCTACCAAACTCCTCCGCCAACTTTTGGTCTAAACACTTGAAATTTTAGATATTGGTTCCTTGGACATAGATATAACTTAATAACTTGATTTGAGCCCAAAACAAAAATGTTAAGGGGTCAAAATAGGGGTCAAAGTTAAAAAAAAAATGACCTCTGCGGTCTCTACCAAATTACTCAGACAATTTCTGGTCTAAACATTTTAAATTTTGCACGAAGGGTATTCATAGATAGGACAAGCTTTTTAATCGGTTTGGGTCGAAAATTTGCGTTACAAATATAGCCACTTGTTTCAATCAAACAACAGATATCATCAGGCAGTGACTTGACTATTCAAAAGTTCAATGAATAATCAATTCTTATTCATTCAGATTATTCATTGAACTTTTGAATAGTCAAGTCGCTGCCTGATGATATCTGTTGTTTGATTGAAACAAGTGGCTATTTGTAGCAGCGGGATGTGAGCATGTTTATATAACAATAAACAAGTATATATATATATATATATATATATATATATATATATATATATATATATATATATATTTTTTTTTTTTTTTTTTTTTTTTTTTGAAATCGCAATTTTATAATATATAAAATCGATAGAACATTAACTCTTAATTTGACGACATGGCTACGCCGGGCGTTCCTGGTACCTTTTATAAATACATTTGCAATTTTAACAAAAGAGCTACCTACAGTAATATCAGAATGTCTCCATTTACGCTGAATACCTAGAGAATGCGAACATCAATATATTACATGTGGATGAGTCCCCTGTGGAATTTCCACAGGTCGCACTAGTATAAATTAATAATAATAATAAAGTTAATATTATTGCTTGATTGATCATCAGAAACCATTTTTCCATATGGCTGCATTTTGTTGACATGGTTACTGCGGCCAGTGAAGGGAAAACCTTTCTAAGTTGAGGCAGTTTTTCTGTTTCAGTCGAAGAAGTCTCTTTTTGGTGAGCTGAATTTTCTCCACATTAAAAAAAAAAAAAAAAACAACAAAAAAACGACCTTGTATCTAACTCTGCTATCGTAGGGAGCCAAGTAAATAGGTGCTGCAGTGGAGGTCAATGTTCGGTTTGAATTGGCAGATTTAAGCTTTTTGCTTTTCATTTTTTGGATTACGAAGAGAGAAAAAAGCAAACATTCATCTACCGCTTGGCTGTGCATGCGAGTGTTTGTTCAATAAAGAGCCGTTCTTCCTCTGCCGCTTGCGAGCAATATGAACGACCCGGCCTTTATTTGCAGTGAATGAACGGATCGGATCAATCACTATAGATATGAATGAAGAGGAGCCGTCTACGGTGAAACAGACCCCCCCCCCTTCAAAAAATAATATAATAAAAATGATAAATAAATATAAGAACAAATAATTTATTGATCAGTAACGTATCAGTCTGTCTGTCAGTTGTGTCGTTAATAGAAGTATAAACTATTACGCCACTTCTCCCTCTCTCTCTCTCTCTCTCTCTCTCTCTCTATATATATATATATATATATATATATATATATATATATATATATATATATATATATATGCAGTTTCGCTGTATCACAGTTCATCAGTGCGGTTAACTAGCACCCATCCTTAGACAGAGATTGAAGCTACAACTATCTAGTTTGTAGTCGACAGTTTTAACCTCCGGCCCATGCGATCGGTAGATGCTCATTTATATAGACACTTACCCACCACTTTTACAATGCTCGTTGTTTATTTACAAAAAAAAAATAAAAAAATAAAAAAAAATAAAAAAATAACAAAGTTTCGCATTAACGCTAATTAAGCAGCAGATGAAATCATTTTACGAAAGTGCTCTACCTAAGAAGGGGGGATGGCTTAAAAATGTAGTTATCCACATACTATTTCGCTGTATCACGGCTCATCAGTGCGGCTACTCTAGCACCCATTCCTAGCCAGGGATGTAATCTTCAACTATCTAGTCGATAGTCGGCAGTTCTAACCTCCGGCCAATGAAATCGGTGACGACTTCATTAAATGCCCAATAATTTAATCACCCATCCTCCACATTTATAAAGCAAATAATAAGATGTTTAATGAAAAAAATTATTTACCTATGTTTTCAAAAATTCAACACCAACAAACGATCGTTTTTATTTTATTTTATTTATTTATTTTTTTTTTGATAAAGTCTCATCATCAGCGTCTGGATTAGACATCAAATCAAAACCTTGAATTTTTTATCAACACCAAAGTAAGGATACCAAAATGAAGAGGCAAATATAATCTTATTAGAGGAATGTTTATAATGCTTATATCCGGCAATTATAAATACTATTTAAATACAAGATTAACACCCAAGTAAAGATATCAATTTTTTATACGCCAAATCATTATTGAAGACTATATATGAATTACTTTTCCCCTATAGACACAATTGTTTCATTCTTACGCACTCATCAGTGTCGGAAGTGATAATTACTGTCAGTCAATGGATGCGAACCCAGTAACAAAGTTAATTTTGACTCTGTACTCCGGTAGTAAATCTCTAAGCGACCAGGAATTAACTTGAGAATGAAAATAGAATTAAATTCTATATATAATGTGGACACAGACGGACAAATACAGAAAATTAATCAGTCAATAACAGGCGCCAGAATATTGCATTATATATATATATTTATATATATATATATATATATATATATATATATATATATATATATATATATATATATATATATTTACTAGCAGGGCGCGCGTTATTTTCCGGTCGTATCATACGCTTTAATATGATATTTTGATTAATGTAGATTTCGTATTTATTATATTATACTCGACCCAATATATAATAATAATTTAAAAAGTCAAAAAAATAAAAGAATTGACTCGTGCTCCACCACCGAGAATCGAAACCAGAACGTTTAGCTTACGATTTATTTTAACCTCTGTCGTTAATGACTGAGCTATAAACACATGTTTGCTGCAAGGCTAAAAATTAGAACATGAACCAATAGCTATTACGTTACGCATACATATTCGTAATGCCGCTGTCCGACCTTCACCTGGCAAATTCCATTTTATTTTTAATTTTCACACTTTTGCACCGATTTTCCCGGACTAAAATCAAATATAAAGTTTAGCATGGATTCAAACATCTTATAAAGTTTAATGTCTGTAGACCAAAGAAAATGACAGAAGTTTGATAGGCGAAATTTAATATATATATATATATATATATATATATATATATATATATATATATATATATATAAAATTTCGCCTACCAAATGCAACCGTTTACCTTCGAATAAACAATAAAAAATATTTTGCTCTTGTTATCGAGCACTATCTAACAACCTCGTTGAATTCATTAGTTCCTACGTTTGAATATCTCAAGCCTGAATATATATATATATATATATATATTAGTCCTGGTCAAAATCATAAGACCACTTAAGAAAGTAAGCGTTTACGCATATTATCGAATTTTTAATCAAACAAATAGTTGAAACTATTGCCAAAAGGGAAAATATGATGGAAAAAAATGAAACCTGCTTCATTCGAAACCTTAACCCTGATCTAATAATTATTTAAAAAAAAACAAAAAAACAAACATTTTCATCTGGTCAAAATAAGACCACTGATAATTTATCTAACAAAAGGCAATTATAAATTACTAAAAAGGGTCTCAGTATTTAGTATAGCCTCCATTATTACGAATTATTTCTAAAATTCTCTTCCGCATGCTTGCGACTAAGTTTTTTATCAGTTGCGAAGGAATTTTATCCCATGTACTGAAAACTGAATCAGAAAGTTCCTTTATCGAATCATACTAGGTTCCATCCT
Source organism: Euprymna scolopes (assembly GCF_053919585.1). NCBI lineage: Eukaryota > Metazoa > Mollusca > Cephalopoda > Sepiida > Sepiolidae > Euprymna > Euprymna scolopes. The sequence continues at coordinate 101,498,566 of NC_136483.1, read as the reverse complement.
TGAACACTTCTTTTGCCATCCATCCCCAAAGATTTTCAATGGGATTGAGGTCCGGAGAACATGCTGGATGATCTAACAATTCTATATTATTTGAAGAAAAGTATCCTCATGCTTGTTGAGAAGTGTGCATCGCAGCGTTGTCTTGCTGGAAAATCCAATTTCTTCTACACAGACGTGGACCTTCACTCCGGATAGTAGCATTTTCAAGCATTGAAATGTACTTCAATGATGTTTTCCGGCCTTTCACTACTTGCAACTTTAGGTTCCCAGCTGACGAGAAAGCACCCCAGATCATTAAAGACCCTCCTCCACTATGCCGAGTTGAAAAAGTCTCTTTGGGCATATTTTTATCATGCCAATAGTGTTGAAATCCATCTGGACCATCTAGATTAAACTTTTTCTCATCGGAGAAAATTACATTTTCCCACTTCTCTTCATTCCAAGTCTGGTATTTGGCGGAATATTTAAGTCGGTTAGTTTTGTGCTGTTCAAGAAGACGTGGTTTCTGCAGTCGCTTAAAATGCTTGAAACCCTTCATTTTCAGATGCCTTCTGATGGTTTTAGAACTACATTCTGCTGCTGTTTGGCTTTTCAATTGACTTGAGCTCATACTGGAGTTTTTTTTTTTAACTTCATATGATACGGCGATTCAGTGATGGGGTTATTTTTTTTTTAGGTCGACCTGGACTCTTTTTGTGCCCATATTGATCTGGATTTCTTAAAAAATTGTGATGACCGTTTTGCTACGATTCACTTCGTTTGCAATGGATCTATGAGAGAGTCCACCTCTATTAAGCTCAAAGATTCTTCCTCTCTCAACCTCTGATAATGGTTCTCCTTTTGCCATTTATAATTTAGTAAGATGTTTTTATCCACTAACAAGTTGCTTTTAGTAACATAGAAAGCGTTTCGTATTCATTTTTTCAAAACTAGCCGATTTTATCAAAGTGGTCTTATAATTTTGACCAGGTAAAAATGTTTGTTTTTTTAACAAATAATTATTTCATCAGGGTTAAGGTTTTGAATGAAGCAGATTTCATATTTTTCCATCATATTTTCCCTTTTGGCAATGTTTTCAGCTAATTGTTTGATTAAAAATTCGATATTATGCGTAAACGCTTTATTTCTTAAGATGTCTTATAATTTTGACCAGGATAATATATATATATATATATATATATATATATATATATATATATATATATATATATAGGTATATATATATATATATATATATAGGTATATATATATATATATAGGTATATATATATATATAGGTATATATATATATATATAGGTATATATATATATATATATATATATATATAGGTATATATATATATATATATATAGGTATATATATATATATAGGTATATATATAGGTATATATATATATATATAGGTATATATATAGGTATATATATATATATATAGGTATATATATAGGTATAGGTATATATATATATATAGGTATATATATATATAGGTATATATATATATAGGTATATATATAGGTATAGGTATATATATATATAGGTATATATATATATAGGTATATATATATATAGGTATATATATATATATAGGTATATATATATATAGGTATATATATATATAGGTATATATATATATATATAGGTATATATATATAGGTATATATATATATATATAGGTATATATATATATATATAGGTATATATATATATATATATAGGTATATATATATATATATAGGTATATATATATATATAGGTATATATATATATATATAGGTATAGGTATATATATATATATAGGTATATATATATATATAGGTATATATATATATAGGTATATATATATATATAGGTATATATATATATAGGTATATATATATATATATAGGTATATATATATATATATAGGTATATATATATATATATAGGTATATATATATATAGGTATATATATATATATATAGGTATATATATATATAGGTATATATATATATAGGTATATATATATGTATATAGGTATATATATATATGTATATATATATAGGTATATATATATAGGTATATATATATATATAGGTATATATATATAGGTATATATATATAGGTATATATATATAGGTATATATATATAGGTATATATATATAGGTATATATATATAGGTATATATATATATAGGTATATATATATATATATAGGTATATATATATATATATAGGTATATATATATATGTATATAGGTATATATATATATGTATATAGGTATATATATATATGTATATAGGTATATATATATGTATATAGGTATATATATATATAGGTATATATATATATGTATATAGGTATATATATATATGTATATAGGTATATATATATATATGTATATAGGTATATATATATGTATATAGGTATATATATATAGGTATATATATATATGTATATAGGTATATATATATGTATATAGGTGTATATATATAGGTATATATATAGGTATATATATATAGGTATATATGTATATAGGTGTATATATATAGGTATATATATATATAGGTATATATATATAGGTATATATATATATAGGTATAGGTATATAGGTATATATATATATAGGTATATATATATATATAGGTATAGGTATATAGGTACATATATATATATAGGTATATATATATATATAGGTATATATATATAGGTATATATATATAGGTACTTTTTTCACACAGTGATCACCACTTATCAAGGCCCGGAAGCCACTCAGGGATAAGGGTTATTGCAAGTACATTACGTTAGTGTGAAGATTTGATGAAGTGTTTACTTAAGGGGGCGGTATATATATATATATATATATATATATATATATATATATATAAGGTCATGTCATGTGTTACTGATACCATGTAACCCAGTACTACCTGCCTCATGGTCGGGTCAACGGCGACTAAACTGGTTCCCCCACTAAACTTGTTTGGTGAGGAGGGCGGCTAGTCTTCCTGAAGGATTAAAGACAAGACCTTCCAAAGGGTGAATGAACTCTTTTCTGGGTCAACGGCTTACTAGCACCGTGTATATTTGTGTGTGTGTATATGTGTATTGGGGTGAAGAGGGCTCCCGTAAGCCGTGGTGGAGGCAAGCTTTCTAGGAGCAGCAAATCTCTGATTTAAAAAACCATAAAGCGGAAGACCATTACCCGCATTAAGCTGGTCTGTAGTTTAATTTGTTGCTGGCTATCTTGCTCTTGCTTGTTCTCAACATTTTGAACCGAGAGAGAGACTGTGCTGTCGTACAAAGCTAAGACTCTGTAACATCATACTTGTATAGATACTCCCTTAGGCATTTGGGCTCATGAATTTTAAATGTCTGAGGGAGTGGCACTCGTCTGACAAGACGTTGCAATCATCATCATATCATGTATATATATATATATATGTATGCATAAATATATATATATATATGTGTATGCATATATATATATATGTATATATATGTGTGTGTATATATATGTGTATGCATATATATATGCATGTATATATGTATGTATATATATGTATATATATGTATGTATATATATTTGTTTATATATATGTATGTATATATATTTGTTTATATATATATATGTATATGTGTGTATATATATATATATATATGTATATATATGTATATATATTTGTGTATGTATATGTATATATATATGTATATATATTTCTGTACATATATATGTATATATATGTATATGAATATATATGTATATATATGTATATGTATATATATATGTATGTATATGTATATGTATATATATGTATATGTATATATATGTATGTATATGTGTGTATATGTATATATATGTATATGTATATATATGTATGTATATGTGTATATATGTATGTATATGTGTATATATGTATGTATATGTGTATGTGTATATATGTATGTATATATATGTATATGTGTATGTATATATATGTATATGTGTATGTATATATATGTATATGTGTATGTATATATATGTATATGTTTATGTATATATATATGTATATGTTTATGTATATATATATGTATATGTGTATGTATATATATGTATATGTGTATGTATATATATGTATATGTGTATGTATATGTATATGTGTATGTATATGTATATGTGTATGTATATATATATGTATATGTGTATGTATATATATATATGTATATGTGTATGTATATATATATATGTATATGTGTATGTATATATATATGTATATGTGTATGTATATATATATATGTATATGTGTATGTATATATATATATGTATATGTGTATGTATATATATATATGTATATGTGTATGTATATATATATATGTATATATGTGTGTATATGTGTATATATATGTGTATGTGTATATATATGTATATGTATATATATGTGTGTGTATGTGTATATATATGTATATGTATATATATGTGTGTATATGTATATATATATATGTATGTATATATATGTATATATATTATGTATATATATGTATCTATATGTGTATGTATATATATATATAGGTATATATGTATGTATATATATGTATGGATATGTATGTATATATATGTATGTATGTATGGATATGTATGTATATACATGTGTGTATGCATATATATATGTATGTATATATGTATATATATGTATGTATATATATATGTAGGTTATATAAATGTATATATATGTATGTATATATATATGTATATATATGTATGTATATATATGTGTATGTATATATATGTGTATGTATATATATACGTATGTATATATATGTGTATGTATATATATACGTATGTATATATATGTGTATGTATATATATTCGTATGTATATATATATATGTATGTATATATATGTGTATGTATATATATATGTATGTATATATATGTGTATGTATATATATGTGTATGTATATATATACGTATGTATGTATATATATGTGTATGTATATATATATATGTATGTATATATATACGTATGTATATGTATGTATGTATGTATGTATATATATATATATATATGTATGTATATATATACGTATATATATGTATACATACGTGTATATGTATGTATATATATGTACGTAGATATATGTATGTATATTTATGTAGATATATATGTATATTTATGTATGTAGATATATGTATGTATATATATGTACGTAGACATATATATGTATAAATAGATATGTAGATATATATACACACATATATATAAGTATATATATGCATATGTGTATATATATATGTATGTATATATGTATGCATATATATGTATATATATATGTATGCATATATATGTATATATGTATGCATATATATGTATATATGTATGTATATATATATGTATATATATCTATATGTATAGATATGTATATATATCTATATGTATATATATATGTATGTATATATCTATACGTATGTATATATGTATGTGTATATGTATGTATATATGTATGTGTATATGTATGTATATATGTATGTGTATATATATGTATATATATATTTGTATATGTATATTTATGTATATATACGTATATATATATTTGTAGATGTGTATATGTATATATATATGTATTTAGTAATGTGATTGATAATTTAAAATTTAAAAATCAAATTATAATTAAGTTAAAAATCATATGTATATATAGGTATATATATATGTATTTATATATGTATGTGTATATGTATATATATATGTATATTTATATATATATGTGTGTATATATGTATATATATATGTTTATATATATTTAAATATGCATATATATGTGTATATATATGTGTATATATATTTATATATGCATATATTTGTATATATATGCATATATATATGTGTATGTGTATATATATATATATGTGTATATGTAGGTATATATGTGTATGTGTATATATATATATGTGTATATGTAGGTATATATGTGTACGTATATATATATATGTGTATATGTATATATATATATATGTCTATATATGTCTATATATATGTGTATATATATGTCTATATATATGTGTATATATATGTCTATATATATGTATATATATGTATATATATGTATATATGTGTATATATATGTATATATGTATGTTTGTATATATATGCATATATATATTATACCAGCAAAAGTACCCCTCGTTGAATGGGTGCAAAAACAGTATACAGAAAATGGACTCTGATTTATGAAAGTATGATAGGTTTTGAAAAGGAAGGGTTGTAAAGAGATAGCTTCGAATTTGGGGGTATCAAAACCTAAGCAAAATATGATGAAAATAAAAATAAAATAGTTAAACTCCATAATTTATAATATCATACCTGTTCACACTAAAACACTTATCACAATATTCTGTGGATCTATATCAAAAAACCTTGGTAAACATTGGGATATATTTCCATTCCATGGAGGTCAGGCGCGAACGAACATCCCATAATTTCTTCAAACTGAAACATAATTATCAAATATACTTACGCAGATAGATATGAAAAGTCTTTATTAAAGTTTGTGCCTATTTTCATTCTATGGAGGCCAGGCGCGAACGCAGACCTCACAATTTTATTATACCATACCTATTTAATTTGAAACATACTTATCACAATATTCTTATGTACGTCTATATAAAAAACACTTGTAAACGTTTTTTTTTTTTAATTTATAAATTTTTTATTTCCATACTTATGTATATATTATATATATATATATCCGTATTTATTATATATATGTATATATATTATATATATATATGTATATTATATATATATGTATGTATATATTATATATATGTATGTATATATTATATATATGTATGTATATTATATATATATTATATATGTATGTATATTATATATATATTATATATGTATATATATTATATATATATATTATATATGTATATATATTATATATGTATATATATTATATATATATATTATATATGTATATATATTATATGTATATTATATATATATTATATATGTATATATATGTATATTATATATGTATATATATTATATGTATATTATATATATATTATATATGTATATATATTATATGTATGTATATGTGTATATATATATATATATATATATATATATATATATATATATATATATATATATATATATATATATATATATATATATATGAGAGAGGGAGAGAGAAGGGAATATTAATCAAATTCTGCCAGCCATCAATATCGTCTAAGTCGGTTGGTTTTCTCATAAATTCCTTGGACCTTTTGCTATTCTCATCCTCATCTGAACAACTCGGTAAGAGGGGAGCATGATAATCCTATCTCAGCTACTGATTAACTAAATTTCTGTCTCTTTTTTTACTGCTTTTTCTCATCACATGATCTGCGGCTTGACTTTGTAATATCTCCATGACCATTCAATAGTTCATACACATATAATAATATGCAAATATCAAGAATAAAACGTTTGGCTTGTGTAGATGTTTGGGTCATTTAATGCCGAAACAAAACTTCTATTGTAAATGAAACGTTGTATACAATACAGGAGAACAATAGTACGATGCCCTTTTCAAGGGATCTTCATGTTTGTAGTACTAAAAAGACTAACTCATAGATAGAACTATAAAGATATTAACTTGATAATCAAAAGGAGTAGTTTTTACAATTTCAATACCAGAGTTAAACTTGTACACAAGTTTTTAAAACTGGATACACATTTTATAAACTAGAAGAAATAAACATAACATTATAACCTAAAAGAAATTGAATAAATACTGATTGTTTTTCGCATAACGTTTCCGCCGATATAACCTCCGATCTTCTTCATGTGTATTGTTGAGCTAGGCAATCTCTAGAATTTGCATGGAATTTCGAACGGAATTCCTTATTTAATCCACGTAGGTAGCGTGCTCTTGTTCCGTCAGCCATGCTCAGGTGGAAGGTTTAAGTTATCCTCATTCAGTTATAAGTAACACTCTTCTGGAAGTTGAAGTGTCAATCCTCAGCGTGGGCGATACTTAGGACACCATTGCGGAAATTCATTATTTTACAATCTACACCCTGTAAAATAAACAATCAAACGTTGTGATTAGCGTAGGGGGACAGATTGCGATAAAACAATGTGTATAGCTGATAAAAATGGTTTAATTTTTGTTTTATTTTTTTATTTTATTTATTTATTTTATTTTTTTTAAGATTATAGCATACTAGCTGGACGCTTTAACATGATATTTTAATTTATGTAGATTGTGTATGTATTATGATAGAATCAATCCTCTATTGATTATTATATATTACGAGGAATAATTTGCCTGGAGTAATTCGCAAAATAATAATAATAATAATAATAATAATAATAATAATAATAATAATAATAATAATAATAATAATAATGTCGTTCATTAAATTCTGTCTGTGTTTGTTTACAATATCACGCCAGCTGATATTTGGGCTTGGCAATCTTAAAAATACTTTTTCTTCTCTTATAGATAGAAATAATTTTCACAGGAGAATATTTTACGTTACACCGGCCAAGGTTACACCGGTGTAATGTAAAATATTCTCCTGTTAAAATTCTTTTTTTATCCATAAGGGAAGAAAGACTATTTATAAGATCGGATTGTTTCGATTTTCGATTGCTTATCAAATGAATATCTGTACAAAACATATCTAAAAATACTACCAGAATTATAAATTACCTTTGTGTGAAATTTGCAAAAGATAGGCTCAGCCGTTTAGCAACCTATGAGGAAGGAACACACACACACACACACACACACACACACACACACACAAAGTGACTTTATATAATACGGTAGAATCCAGAGATACGACATTAAAAATTAGTAACAAAATACAACACAGTATATAATAGACATGTATATACTCAAACAACATTATAAATAACACTGTAAGGCAGTGCGAATACCGTAACCAGGGTCCGGAAAAACATTGTGATCCACATCGTAACCTGAAAAAAATCGTACCCTAGGGTCACCGTATCCCAGGGTTCTACTGTATATATTAATTTTGCTCTCACTACTATATATTAGGTTCAATATAATAATCGATAGAGAATTGTCCCTATAATGATAAATATATATTCTGCATGAATTAAAATATCATATTTAAGCATATCTTACGACCGGGCAACGCCGGCAACCTGCTAGTATATATTAAAATTGTTGACTGATCAATTGAACAGAGGAAAATTAATGTCCTTCAATTCCTTACTAATACAACGTTTAAAAGGCAGATGAGAATCTTGATTGAACGCTTGAATATCTATGTATATCATATAGTAATCAAGTGTAAGCCCCAGGAAGCCCCCAACGTTTAATTTCTGAGGACTTTGATTGAAGTAAAATGAAACAAGATGGAAACATTTCCTCATATCATATACGCTCGCAAATCCCTCAAAATAGAACGTTTCTCTCAAGTCCACTTTTATCGCTTCCTTTTTGTTTACCTTGGCTTGTAACAGTCAAAAATTGCTACAATCACAGGCAGGGGCGAAATCTCGCGGCTCGAGATTTAAATCTACCGTCTTCCTGGCTTGTCCAATCACAAGCCAGCTCTCAGTCACGTAACCGAGTGTATAAAACGTGAAACCGGCAACATGCTCTCTCTCTCTCTCTCTCTCTCTCTCTCTCTCTATATATATATATATATATATATATATATATATATATATATATATATATATATATATATACACTTCTCCCTGCTTTGGCTGGTAGCAGACATCGCATGGGGCTTTAGCCCTAGGCTAACGTGTATACCACAAGCCAACATGGCTATCTTCAAACACCGGCTTGCTTCCACGTGCGGTTCACACACGTATCCTCTTTCCTACCACGAAACTTTAATCCTTTGCCCCCGTCTCTACGATTGGACGCACGCTTCTACAACATGTATCCACTTAACACATTTCTCTCTCTTTCAACAGACGCTGTCGGACATCTAATTTACGTTTCCACATCAGAACACTTTAAGTTGCTCGTTTCTATCTTATATATTCTTACTAACGAAGATAACAAATAAAGTTATTTTTAAAATGTTTAAATAGGAATTGTTCTCTTTGTCTCCATCTTCTATAATATAAATCTCACCTATTTTTCTACAAGGAAGGGTCGCTTTTTTTCGCCGATATTTTCAAAAGTTACTCTATTTTCGATTGACTAGCCTTAATTTAAACCTACGTTACTTCCGGTTTAGCGATGGGCGCAACGGCAAAAATGTCACTTTGTTATTTATTTATTTATTTATTTGCACGTTCTTTTCCTTCTTTGCTGTACGGGTTCGAGCCTGCCTGCCTACTACCACTTTTTTTTTGCTGCACACACACACACCTCCAAACACCCGGACAACGCCGGGAACTCAGGCTAGTATTTAACTAGAGGCCTTATCCTGTCAACTGGACCTGCTATCGTAACTGTTCTTCATCTACTAACTTAAGAATTCTCATCGTTTCTTTCAGTGTGGCCATATCATCACAGTCTCCTGTTTTGCGCACATCTCTCTATACTTTCCAGATTTAGCCTTTTTTCACACGAGATAATTTACAAAAGTCTCTCGCAAAGAATCACCACTGAAATTGCTCCTCCTCCCCCGCCAAGCCAAAATAAAACATCTGCCAAAAGAATCACTAAACTGTAATTGAACCCACTTGCTTATCCCATCAGTGTTGAGAAAGATATCAACAGGTTGAACGCATAGATGATAAAGAGAGAAATTAATCGGCTTATCACCTGAACGAGTCTAACGGATAAATACACCGAGCGCGGGTAAATTAAAAGCAATCAATAAATGTTACTTATACAGAAATCAATGAGAAACGATTGCGAAAAAGATATATCGGTAACAAAAGAGTGAAAAAAAAAAAAAAGGATGACAGAAATATTTATGGGGGCGGGGGTATTTCAGAATTGTTCAACGTAAATGTTGGGATTAGCATTGGAGACTGATTGCGATAAAAAAAATGTGCATGGACAATAAAATGTTTTTTTTTTTTTTTTCTTTTAAGATTATGACATGTTACTGTATCTATATCTATCTATATATCTATAAAAGTGAACGTGTCTGTGTGTCTGTCTGTCTACATTTCCCTACGCAATGACTCTGTCAATTTTAAGTCTTGATATACAGGGTACTGAGATTTCGGAAAATCTATGTGATCGGTGTTCGGCCAGAAATTTGTCTGGTAAGGGGTCAAAGTTCAACGATTTGACCTTTGAGATTTCTACCAAACTCCTCCGACAATTTTGGGTCTAAGCACTTGAAATTTTGATATAGGTTCCTCGGGCATGGATCTAACTTAATAACTTTATTTGAGCCCAAAGCAATAAATTTTAAGGGGTCATAATAGGAGTCAAAGTTAAAAAAATTGACCCTTTTTTTTTTTTTTTTTTTTTTTTTTTTTGCTCAGCACACACCTCCAAACACCGGGCACCCATGCTAGTATATATATATATATATATATATATATATATATATATATATATATATATATATATATAACACTAATATATGGGAGTTATCAGCTAGACTCGAAACCAAAACATACAACTCTCCAGCATCATTCATTAGGCTTTGTGCCATGCTCATAACACGAGAAATTGTTGATCATCATTCAATCCCGTGCAACGTCGAGTTTCCCTGTTAGTGTTATTTTAAATATTTTGTTAGCGTTTACTGAATTATTTTCATGCCGGGTTGTCTTGACAAATCTTTGTACAGAGAGACTGAAGACACTCGATGATAGTGTCTAGTAGGTAATTCAAACTCTACATGCAAAGAAGTGTTCAGATTAAGATACCTGGCCATTTGATTTCTATACCAATTTATACGTTTTTCTTTCCTTTTTTTTTTCTTTAAAACTTGCTAATCTGAGCCTTATTTTTCTTCTCTTATTTCTTTTTTTTTTTTTTTCAATTTCACCTTTTCAGACATTATTTTATGTAGATATGAATATTAGTGCAAACACTGAAGAAGCATGATTTTTTTACGTCATTTTTGGACAGAGGGTGTACACTAATAATAATAACTAGCGGAACATGTGGAAATTCCTCAGGGAACTCATTTATATGTAATATATTGATGTTGGCATTCTATAGATGTTCAATGTAAATGGAGATGCTCTGATAATATTGTAGCTCTTTTGTTAAAACTGCAAAAGTATTTATCTAAGCTAGCAGGAACGCCCGGCGTAGCGCGGTCGTAAAATACACTATATTGAAATCTTTACAGATTTTGTATATGTTATTATAGAGTTAACTTTCTATCGATTTTTATATATTATAAAGTTGCAATTTCAAAATAAAAAAATATATCCATATGACTTGTGTGCGTCAGCTTGAATCGAAACCAAAACTTATGAAATATATATATATATATATATATATATATATATATATACATATATATATATATATATATATATATATATATATATATATATATATATATATATATATATATATGCTATTAGCGTATTAAGCGACGCTCTTTGTGTATACAAATCGAGCGGAGCCATTTTGATGATGTCAAAAACATCGTTAATTCATTACCCACACCGCAGCAACAGCACCGTATAGCGTAAATGCCGAGAAGCATTGACTGTCATTTGGGCGGTCGGGTTTCGACCTTGGCTTGAGGCAGTTGCCTGTCTAGCCGCACTGATGAGCTGTGAAACAGCGAAACAGTACTGTATGTGGATGACATTGTTTTTTCAGCTATAATCGAAAGCAAAAATTATGAATAATTCTCGGTAGAATTATCTATTAAAAAAACAGATGACTTGAGTGCCATCAGCTATAATCGAAACCGAAACCTAAACTTATGAAGAATTCTTGATTAAATTAATTATGACAAGAAATAGAAGTCCATAACAATTAGACAACAGTCACTCGGATGTATGGATGACACGCAAAATAAATAACACACACGTTATCCTATTAATATGTAGATGATGATGATAATATGGAAAGGCGGAGGAGGGAAAGCACTAACCAGACCGCCAGTGAACAGGTGCAAAGAAAACTAGGATATTTATGAAGCTTACTGCCACCCAAATTCCAGTGATGACCACCACGTACGTACGAATATGAAAACATAAGTGTATTACAATTTAGAAAAAATGCTTGCTTTTTCTTTTCTGTCTTGCTCTGATTATTGTGACAAAATGGTGTCAATCACGCAGTAAATGCTAATATAATTACTATGAAAATATTTCTATTATGAAAGAAAATAAAAAACGTGAAAAAAAAAATGTTACTCTGTTATCGATTTGAATTCGTTCGTTGCTCTTTTCTATTTTCTCTCTATTTCTCTTGACAAATTGTTTTTCTTTTCATCTGGAAGTATTTGTTCTGTTCTTGTGTGAAATTGGTCGGGTGAATAATTATCTATTCACAATGTAGATTCACTCATGCAATATAATCTGTATATTAATCAGATTTTCAGACAACTTCACGTGTGTCTGTGTGTTTTATCTTACGACCACATCACTTAAGCATTCAATTAATCGTTAATTTGATTATTTACTATTAACCGAGTATTTATTTTGTAACATGACTCTGACCTTTGCGAAATTTTTACAAGTAATTCATTTCTAGCAAGCTAGCAAGCCGCCCGGCGTTGCCCGGTCGTAAAATACGCATAAATATTATACTTAAACAATGCAGGATTCTTTTCTTTATTATAACCAGAAATACCGTAGTTATTAAACGTAACGTTAAATTCCTTTTAAGAAATAAAGCAAATAAATAATAAACGGAAAGCAACTGAGACATGTGCATGCGAATATTTTTTTTCTAAGCAGTTCACATCTTGTAAGTAGTAAAAAAATAAATAAAATAATCGAGCTGAGATCGAAGCCAAAACCTAAAGGCAGTGAGTCAAGTACGATAACCATTAAGCCAGCTTGACACGTTTTAAAAAGTTTTTTCAAACCAACTTATTCTTATCAAGAGGAATATATCATGTGAACGATTCACGCATGCGCATTTGTGAAATAATCGATAAAAACATAAAAATCCGATTACAACCTCCCGGATGAAAGCCAATTAAAAAGTGTTCCGCGTGTCTGAATACTCTATATACCAAATTTCAAGTCTGTAGATCAAAAATTCGGTGAGTATATAGGTTGAGAATTTTCCTCACGCACACACATTCTCACTTTTATAGATATATAGATTACAAAAGATTAGTAAATTATCGATGCCGTCGATTTCAAATTCAAACAAAAGAGCCTATAATATTTATGTATTTATTATTATTATTATTATTATTATTATTATTATTATTATTATTATTATTATCATCATCATCATCACCACCACCACCACCACCACCACCACCAACTCACTAGGAGTAGTCACACAGGCCACCATCAAAGATTTTTCTTTGAAAACAACTTGTGATGTTCTCTGGAGTCTGAGTGATAATAAGCATTCACAGATTATTATATCATCACCACCACCACCACTCTCTGTCTGTCTGTCTCTCCCCCCTCTCTCTCTCTCTCTCTCCCTCTCTCTCTCTCTCTCTCTCTCTCTCTCTCTATATATATATATATATATATATATATATATATATATATATATATATATATATATATATATTAATACGATAGCGTGTGTGTTATTTTCTGTGTCACGCTTATATCCGGGTCGTTAAATTGTTATGTACTTCCATTTCTAGTCATAATTCTTCATAAGTTTTGGTTTCGGTTTCAATTATAGCTGATTGCAATTAAGCCATCTATCTTATATATATGTGTGTGTGTGTCCATAGAGTCCGTGTGCACTTAAAAAAATGTATAACTTTATTTGTATTTGCAATAGAAATAATCTGTAAAATGGATTTGAAAGAAATAAATCTATATTTTTTAAGCTTTTATTGAAATTTTATTTAACTTTCCACATGCTCTCCATCATTAGCAATACAAAGGGTAATATGATTTTGCAGTTCACAAAAGACAGTTTCCAAATGATTTATAGTAATGCCTGAAATCACATTAGTTATTCTAGCTTTCAAATCTTCCAATGAACTAGGTTTGGTTGCATACACAATTGTTTTCACATGTCCGCATAAAAAAATCTAATGGAGTCAAATCTGGCTAACGTGGAGGCCAATGAAATGGTCCACCCCTTCCGATCCATCTATTAGGATATTCCTGATTTAGAAACTGTCTAACACGCCGAGCAAGTGACAAGGAGCTCCATCTTGTTGAAACACTGTATCATCTTTCAAGTTTAATTGTTCAAGTTACGGAATAAAGTAATTCTGCGAGATATTTAAGTAGCTGTCACTGTTAATAACACGATCTTCAAAAAAATATGGCCCTATGATTCGATTTATTTCCAAAGCACACCACACATTAACTTTAATAGAGTCCTTTTCATGTTCAACACTTTCATTTGCGTTTTCAGTTCCCCAAATTCGGCAATTATGCCTGTTGATCTCGCCACTAATGTGAAATGTTGCTTCATCAGAAAACAGTAAATTACTCACAAATGCATCATCATTGCAAAGTTTTTCATTGAACTGGTGACAGAAAGTTAGCCGTGCATAATAATCCTCTTCTAACAACTGTTGATGTAATTGAATTTTGTAAGCTTTCATATGAAGTTTTGCCCGCAGAATCTTATGCACAGTAGACCTTGGCAGCCCGAGCTCCAATGATGCCCGTCTTAAAGACTTTCTTGGACTTGCAGTAAATGATTCTTCTATGGAAGCAACACTTTCGTCACAGACACATGGCCTTCCAGACCGTGGTTTATCATGGACAGAGCCTGTCTCTTTAAATTTTTTCATCCATTTAACAATGGTGTTCATGTGAGGCGCTTTTTTATTGTATTCAATTCTGAACTTTCTTTGTACAGCAATAGTAGATTTCAATTCCGCCAGCCAAAGGACACAGTTTACTTTTTCCTCAATTGAAGCCATGGGATCAAATTGATTCTGAAAAAAACAAAAGAAAATATTTTTTACTTATCTAAAAATTGTTACGAATTTTGTGGTGAAAAATTATTCAATAACTGTACTTAAAACTAGATACATGAAACTTTATAACATTTTTTACAGATTATTTCTATCGCAAATATAAATAAAGTTATAAATTTTTTAAAGTGCACACGAACTTTATGGACACCCTATATATATATATATATATATATATATATATATATATATAATTTTATCAAGAATTCTTCGTATGTTTTCGTTTCGGTTTCAATTATGGCTGAAGGAACTCAGGTTATATACATATTTTTTTTCATAAGTTTTTATTTCGATTCAAGCTAATGCACCCCAGTCATATGGGTATATATATATATATATATATGTGTGTATATATATATATATATTGCAATCGCAACTTTATAATATATAAAAATCGATAGAACATTAACTCTATAATAATATATACGAAATCTGTAAGAATTAAAATATCATATTTAAGCGTATTTTATGACTGGGCTTTGCTAGCTTAGAGATATACTTTTGCAGTTTTAACAAAAGAGCTACAATAATATCAGAGCGTCTCCATTTACGCTGAACATCTACAGAAAGCCAACATCAACATATTACATATGAATGAGTCCCCTGTGGAATTTCAACAGGTCCCGCTAGTTATTATTATAATTATTATTATTGCAACTACTATAGTTTACTTATTTTCACTCATTCTTAAATATTACTATTTATATTGGTTTTCTGAGACGAAATTAATGTGTATGTGTGTGGGGGCCAGGCTCTCCAAAATGGAGAGAGGGGCAATTTAAAGCAGAATAAAAAAAATTATTTCAGCGCGTTTGGTCCACCGTAGTCGAAAGGTGGCAAACGTTTCCAAACTTGATCGAAAAAATAATGATATTTTTAACACAAAGGGCACAATATTTATGGAATTTTTTTTTTTGTATCGATTCTTCAAAGCATGCACTGCTTAATAATGGTCATGCATTATTCGGCTCGCTAAAAAGAAATTGTTAATTTATTTATCAAAGATTTTAAAATGGATTTTTTCGTATAAATATTTAAAAAAAATTTTTTTTTTGTTTTGCTTAACTTAAATTAATTATTTTACTTAACTATTTCACCGAATTTCACACTTCAAAACTCAAAAGCGGGATAATTAAACACAATCGAAGTTCTGATATTCAGACGTCAAAATAAGGTATGCAAACAAGTTTTTTTTTTTAATCTATAATCCCGTCCCTTACAACAACACAGTATGTTTTGCTCAGTTTCAGATGATTATTTTAAGCATATTTGGAACCCCCTCAAAACAAGGGGGGGGGGGGTTGTAAGCAAAAAAAGAAAAATATATATATTGTTTATGAAAAATAAGTACACTGTTATAAAGTTCATTCTTCTCTTAATAATCGCTGAAAATTTCGTATTGATTGGATAATTACCTGATTTTTGGTAGATTTTTAAAAAGACGGTCCGTCAAAAAGTACTTACCCGCCCCCCTTCCCCCAGTTTTGGCGGTGCCTATAATATATTGATGTTGATATTCTGTAGATGCTCAGCGTAAATGGAGACGCTTTGATATTATTGTAGCTCTTTTGTTAAAACTGCAAAAGTATTTATCTAAGTTAGCAGGAACGCCCGGGTCGTAAAGTACGCTTAGATATGATATTATAATCCTTGCGGATTTCGTATATATTATTATAGAGTTAATGGTTTATCAATTTTTATATATCATAAAGTATCGATTTGCAAAAAATATATATATATCCATATGACTTGGGTACATCAACTTTAATTGAAAGCGAAACAAAAACTTATGAAAAATATATGAATATATATGCAAATATAGGTGCGAATATATATATATATATATATATATATATATGCAAATATATGTGTGAATATATATATATATATATATGCAAATATATGTGTGAATATATATATATATATGCAAATATGTGTGAATATATATATATATATGAATATACATGCAAATATATGTGTGAATATATATATATATGAATATATATGCAAATATATGTGTGAATATATATATATATATATATATATATGTAAATATATATATATATATATATGCAAATATATGTGTAAATATATATATATATATATATATATATATATGAATACATATGCAAATATATGTGTAAATATATATATATATATATATATATGAATACATATGCAAATGTATGTGTGAATATATATATGAATACATATGCAAATATATGTGTGAATATATATATATATGTGAATATATATATAAAGCAAACGACAACCTACTTATATATATATATATATATATATATATGAATATATATGTGTGAATATATATATGTGTGAATATATACATATATATGAATATATATGTGTGAATATATATATGAATATATAGTCATCCACATACAGTACTGTTTCGCTGTTTCACAGCTCATCAGTGCGGCTAGACAGGCAACTACCTCAAGCCAGGATTGAAACCCGACCGTTTGTACGGCAGTCAAGGCTCCTAACCATTACGCTATTGGCGGCTGCTTGAACGAGTAGTGTGTTTAACGATATATATATATATATATATATATATATATGAATATGAATATATATATGAATATATATGCAAATATATGTGTGAATATATATATATATATTAATATATATGCAAATATATATATATATATATATATATATATATTAATATATATGCAAATATATGTGTGAATATATATATATATATGCAAATATATGTGTGAATATATATATATATATATGCAAATATATGTGTGAATATATATATATATATATATATATATATATATGCAAATATATGTGTGAATATATATATATATATATATATATGCAAATATATGTGTGAATATATATATATATATGAATATATATGCAAATATATGTGTGAATATATATATATATATATATGAATATATATGCGAATATATATATATATATATGAATATATATGCAAATATGTGTGAATATATATATATATATATATATATATATATATATATATATATATACATATATATGAATATATATGCAAATATATGTGTGAATATATATATATATACATATATATGAATATATATGCAAATATATTTGTGAATATATATATATATATATACATATATATTTGTGAATATATATATATATATATATATATATATATATATATATAAGCTTGAGTGCCATCATCTATAACCGAAACCAAAACTTATGAAGAATTCTTAGTAAAATTATTTATTACAAGAGATGAAAGTCAATAACAATTAAACAACTCAGATGTAAGTGCGACACAGAAAATAACACGCATGCTATCCTGTTAATATATAGGTAAATGATTAACTATGAGCTTTTCAACTGTATCTACTTCATTACTCTACAGATCGAAAATCAGTAAAAATTAGTTTCCCTCATTGTGACCCTTTATTTATCTAACCTGCTTATTTCCCTTGATATAGCTCTTACACAATGTTTTTAGTTAAATTGTATTTATTTCTCTATAGCTTATAAATTTCATTATTTGCTACGTACAGGTTTAGTATCTTCATTTTAATCTTCATCCTATGTTTAAATTTTCTGTTTAGTGTCCAAATAATGAAATGGCTTGATTTCAATAAAACTTTGTATCGTCTTGGAAACGATCGTACACAGATTAGGTGTCTGTGATAAATTATTGAGGTCCACGTAAAGTATGATACTTGGAGTCAGTTTGTTAGAAAATGTATAAATAGAAAACAATAAATTTAGGTGACTTGTTTCTTAAGTGAAGTAGTTTGCTTCAAGCATTGTGTGTATTATATAAAGTGTAGTATTGAGGATTGTGACAATTCATAGTAAAATATAAATACATAACATTCTTTTTTCTTCTTGTCACGTTTTTATAATCTCATCTTTCTCTCTCACACACACACACGAACACACAATATATATATATATATATATATATATATATATATATATATATATATATATATATATATATATATATATATGAATCTTTTTCAGACTAGATCGGAAGCCATTCCATTTTTGACACAACGCGCACATCTCATAATAGACAGGAATATATTCCCCAGCCCCTCTCTTCTTCATTTCTTTGAATCAGTTTTACCATATTCCATTTGCTAAACATGATCTCCGCCTCGTCTTCAGAGCGACTGGAATTTCATCTTCTTCTGGTTATTGATCTCCTTATTAGCATCATATCACAGGATTAGCACACACACACACACATATATATATATATATATATATATATATATATATATATATATATATATATATATATATATATATATATATATGAGACAGACAGAGACAGAAAGAGATGAATAGATAGATATAAAGGAAGAGAGTGAGTGTACGTGTGTGTGTATTGGATCCGTGAAGGATGGCGTTATTTTTGGTAGAATATTTTGAATGAGAGAACTCAATGGAATATAGTGCAAAAATAAAGATAAGAAAAAAATAACTTATGAAGCCATGTGTATTCTAACTTATTTCGTTGCGAAATGGAAGTCATCAGGAACAATTTTCTATACCCGGAGCTTCATGATAAATTGGTTATAAAATATATAAATTTAAATGAACATGTCACTAACAGCTATACATAAGCTATTGCAACCTTTTTAATATCCTCCATTCATTTTAATATTGAATGGGGGAAAGTGTATAGAGTCTATTTTGTTGCAATTTGCCATTTAACTCATCACTGTAACTTTGGTTTTCTATCTATGTGTAACATAGTTGTTACGTGTCAACACTCGGGACCCATACGTTGTATGCAGACAGTCGCAAGGAATCAAAAACAAGTAAAGATTTTTTTTTCAGTTGAAACAACAGACATTTATTTACAGGTACTTCCAGAATAAAGCCTTGTCTCTTTCCCGGTCGCTTTTGGGCCACATGTATAACACGTCTACTTCTGTCCATTTTTTGTAATCTTAAAACAAAGGCAAAGAAAGAATTCGCTCACTATTTTTTTCAGTATAAACAACAGGCATTTATTTACAGGTACTTCCAGAATAATGCCTTGTCTCTTGTTCACAAGCCTTTTAGTACTCCAATGTGCTTAACAAGACTGTGCTGTACCCAACACGTGGTACTCTGTCTTTGTCCAGTCATGTTTAGGACGCGTCTTTCCCTGTCGCTTGCTGGCCACTTGTGTAACACGTCTATTTTCGCCCTCTCGCGTCTCGAACGCGTCTTGAATCCTCTACGTCTCGAACACGCTTAAGTGACCGACTTATTACATTTCAGCTTAAAGTGCTCAATAATAAGAACCGAGTTTTTACAGGAGTGCGGAAACGTTTATGCTTCATTACCGTCAGGCTATGAAAATATTTTTATTGCAAGTAAGCTATACAGAAATGTTTTTCACCCCCAAAGAAATCATCGGGCAATTAGCATATAACTATATTATACGAGTCTCTTTTTCTTCTTTAATTTTATACACACACACACACACACACACACACACACACACACACACACACACAAATAAATAAATTAAAGGTTTTTTTTTATAGAGTCACTCCCGTCTTCGAAACCGGACTTCTAGCTGGATTTATTTCTTATATTTCGAGCCATTAAAGATAAATATTAGTGATGGGAGGATTCTAATATTTTCCCGATTCCGATACAATTACCGATTCCGATTCTTTTAAATCTCTAAATATTTAACTACAGAGTTGTTATTTCCCTCGATTTTCGTAAAAACACATGTTAAATATGCAGATATTTTCCTAAACGTCAAAATACACTTTTGGGGGATGATCTATCGATTTTAGCTTTACTGGTAATTTAAATTCAATAAATATTTAATGTTTTATCATTATTACCAGCAATGGAAGATTTTGGTTTTAATAAAATCAAATTAAATAAAAAAAAATTACAACTAAAAGAATCGTTTTGGCATCGGAAAATAGGCGCCAATTTTTCCGATTTTAATACCGATTCTGATACACCTAAATCTTCCGATTTTTTCGATCCCCGATTCCGATTTTCGATTAATCGTCCTAACACTAATAAATATGTTATTTAAATCCACTGCTTCGGACTTAGGATTAGTAATGGTGTAAATGAAAAACACGTGTCGCTGACGTCAGAGCATCTGAATTAAAAAAAATATATAAAATCTCAAAAAAAAAAAAAAAAAAAAAAAACTCGATTGGAGACGGAAATGATTCTATGATATTATTCAAGAAAATACGATGTTGTTGTTTTTTTTTTTTTTTTTTGCGTGTAATCTGTTTCTGTGTCAATGCACCTAATTGAGTGAAGAATAGCAATCAATAAGTTTTTTAAAAAAATCAAATAATAAAAAGAAAACGTAGTGAAGAGAATTTTAGATAACAAAAAAAATAAATTCTGTTAGTAGGTACATGTCAAGCTTCAAGACATATTGATCTTCTCCGCCCACCCCCCACGTACACACGCTCCAATATGGCAGCGACTTTTCTTTTCTGTCAGCCAACTTCCTGTGAAGTTTTAGTCATTTGCCGCGCTTAATGTAAATATTTCAATTGATGAGGGAAAAGAATTTATTGATTAAAGGCTTGCTAAAAATAAAAATATAAAATAATAAATTGTATATAATAACTAGGGCTATGACAAGAGAATATTCTTTTCATTATCAAAACAATGATGAGAATATTCTCTTGTCATAACCTTAATAATAATAATAACATAAATATGCTCTCCTTCTGTCCCCCCCCCCGTTTGCATATTTTTTGCTAGTATATATAGATAATGTAAGTGTTGAGTTTACTGATGAACAACTCATTGGCTGCATCTGGAATTCAAGGCCCAGATATTTTAATAGGTTTTGATTTATGACATAGATCATCAACGCTCTGATCCCCATCTGGCATCAATTTAAATGAATGCCTCTCGTCTTGGGGAGGCCTCCTGTTTTGACAAGCTTCTGGGCTTGACCTTTACTCCTGATCTGAAATGGAACACATATATCACATCCGTTGCCAAGGCCGCTGGAAAAATGGTGGGATTCTTCTGTCGATCCAGTAGATATCTCACTGCTGATGCAATTCTCTATCTATATAAGAGCTAGGTACGTTCAAGGATGGAGTACTGTTGCCATATCTGGGCAGGAGCTGCTAGAAAGGACTTATCCTATCTTGATAGAGTTCAAAATAGACTTTGTAGCCTCGTAGGGGATGTCCTTTTCTCTTCCCTGCAACCTCTTTCTAACAGAAGAGATGTTGCGAGTTTGTCTCTGCTTTATCGTTATTTTCATGGTAAGTGCTCGACTGAGCTTCAATCTATCGTTCCCCCCTCGCCAAACTTTCACAAGAAACACTCGTCTAGCTAAAAACACTAACAATAATTCCCCCCGTTCTTTATCTGTGCCTAAACCTACACGTAGATTCCATGAAAAAAGCTTCTTTTTTTCTTTTTTTTTTTTACAAAGGCATCACCACATTATCAAGGCTTCTTTCTTAGAACTGCACGCCTGTGGAACTGTTTTCCATTTTCCTTCTTTCCAGCTGACTACAATATGGTTATCTTCAAGTCTAACGTAAACAAGTTCTTGATGAGCTGTTCCACTTAAGTTAACAAATTTACTTAATTTCCATTACTAACGATTACTATATTGTCCAATTGACTATTGTACACTCTTTAACCCTTATCCTCGAGTTACCTCTGGGCCTTGATACGTGGTGATGTCTATGTAAAAAAAAATCTTTTTTTTAATTATACTCGCAATAATACTTTCTCTCACACATTGATTGAATATGTTTGGTTATATATATATATATATATATATATATATATATATTAGTGATGGGACGATTCCAATATTTTTCCCCGATTCTGATACAATTATTGATTCCGATTCTTTATAAATCTCTCAAATTAAAAGTGTTATTTTGTCCCGATTACGGTCAAAAGCACGCCTTAAATGTGCTTATATTTTCACAAACGTAAAAACATACTTATGAGGATATGGTGATCTATAGATTTTAGTCTTACCGGAAGTTTAAACCAATAAATATTTATTATTTTATTATTACTACAAGCAGTGCAAAATGTTTCTTAAACCAAAATCAAATAAAAAAGATAATTTAAGGAATCTGTTTTGGCATCGGAAAATAAGCTAACATTTTTCCCATACCAATTCCAATACCCCAAAAAGCTCCAATTCTTCCAATTTCCTATCCGATTAATCGTCCCAACGCTAATATATATATGGCTTATAATTTAATTTTTTCAGTGAAAATATATCATTTTTAAACAAAAAATTATTATTTGAAGCAAGGAATAAGCGAAATTTTAAGTTCTTTCCTTTGGGATTGTCTTATATAAAAATATTGTCTCCCAACAATATTCGTTAATCGTTTGCAAATTTCAGCCTAAAAAATCCTTTATTTAATCGCCAGATTATTTAATCCATTATCACAATGGATCAAATTAATGATTTAGATCGAAAATCTCGGAATGTTATTGCTGACAAAATTTGTCGTATCAGAACCAGGGTTGCGGAGTCGGAAAGTACTGATTTGGACCCCAACTTGTTTGTATCAAATATGGATGAATTGCACAAAGGATTTTTAAATTTTATTAATGACTAGCAGGGCTACTCGGTGTTGTCCAAAGCTAAAGTGTAACATATTTCTAATAAAACTTCTAACCCTTTACCTCTCTCTGTCTCTCTATCTTTCTCTCTTTGTCCATACCCCGTTTCCCCCTTTTTTTTCTCCGTGGCTCTCTTTTTCCTCTACCCAGCCCATTCCTCTCTCTGAGGATACACACATACAACTCTCCTTTATACAGATTCTTTGAGGAATGGGTCAGCATAAAGGAAGTAACTTCTTTATAAAACAAGGTTATTTCCCTTTAGTTCATAAAATGTCTATAAAACCGATAACTGTGCCAGAGTAGAATGAATGATACTTTTTTTTTTTTTTTTTTTTTTTAAATTTCAATGAAATTGATCCAGCACAATGCTGATCCTGGATATACCAACATTGTGGGTTTTTTGCTTTGTAGATTTTTTTTTTTTTTTTACTTTCAGCTGGATGTACGCACATACATACACACACCAACAACTGCCCTTTATGTAATAGATACCAAAGGTGACATTTTTGTTTCGAGGGAATGAACACTAACTCCCAGAGATTTGTAAAAAAGAAGAAGAAAAAAAAAAAAGGTCCATCAGCAGAATTTTTACTTTAAGCTTGAAATACTAAGAACTCAGAATTTTTTTTTTTTTTTTCCTTTCAAAATTAATCCCAGAGATCAAGAATATTTTTTTAGGGATCTTTGTAAGCGCCCCCACCCAGGTTATAAATAACTCAAAATGAAAAACAAGGTTTACTCATTAAAAATGTCATCTGTGTTGAAACGACAGCATGGCATTTTTATTAAGTAAACGATTTTTGTATCCAAATATATATATATACATTGGTAGCACTTTATATAAATATATAGATATATATTTTTATATCTCTGACTCCAGATCAGAAAATAGCATGTTCAGATCACATCAGAGTCACAAATCTGGGGCATGGTCCATTTTGAATGATAGCCTTTTTGGGTAATGTCAAGAATCACGCCAACATTTAATATAAATCCGGTATAAAAGTTTTAGCAAAAAAAGTAAATGAAATTATATATATATATAGAAAGAGAGAGGGGGTATCAACTCTCTCAATTACGACGTATCATGTTCTGCCACCACAACTAGGTTGTTCGGAAATCCACACAAATGATTTGTTTATAGCAGTGAAGGCTTTGTGTAGAACCAATCACACTTTTTGTTATTACTGCTAATCTTTGTCGGTGCAATGGCTGCCACAAAACAGAGCATCTAGTAAACCTCAGGTTTTTACCTCAGAGTTTTCCGTCGTTGCTTAACTTTAGAGATCTGGCGAGAACCAGTGTGTCAATTGTGCCGTAATTGTGACACATATACATATACAGTAGTACCAAAAAGAAAATCCGCACTTTTCATTTTTTCAAGAACCGCAAATTTAAGCTAAATTGAATGTAACTGTTTAAACAACCTATACCTCATTTGATTCACCTTTTATTCCTGTATATTTTTTTTTAAATTGGCGTGAACACTAAGATATTTCAATTAAAAGTCAAATATGACCAAGTAAAATTATAGAGGGAGAAAGGGCGAATCAAATGATTGTTTAAACAGTTACGATTTAGCTTAAATTTGCGGTTTTTGAAAATATGACAACCGCGGACTTTCTTTTTGACGCCATTGTGTGTGTGTGTGTGTGTGTGTGTGTGTGTGTGTGCGCCTTTATTTTCTTAAGTTGATGAGTTCCTATTCTTCTGATGAGTAAGGGCGGATTTTTTTTTTTTTTAAATTAGCTTAATAATTACACGAATGATTCTGCGTTTCGAAACAGGTGCTGTCAAGAATTAAGCATTTTAAAATGCTGGAAGAAATAAATGGTAAGATGGACAATCTTGATATTTGGAATATAGACTTTTTGTCATTTATTTGTATATGTTCTTTAGTCACATCGAGTTTTATAAATTAAAAGATTGGTATTAATAAAAGGTGGAATATAATTGAATAAGCATATCCCCCCTTATATATATATATATATATATATATATATATATATATGGTGTCCGTCCATCGATTTCAATGAATATCATAGAACATCACTGATGATACTGTGACCTGCGCATGAAGATGTAATTTTTTGGCAGTGAGAGTTGCATAATCACTAACCGCACCTCTCCTGGGCCGGCTCTGTTAAATATCGGTGGTAAATAGAAATTTCAGGACAATTGGAAACAATGTTAAGGAGAGCACATACAGCTGAGAATTATTTTTACAGTAAGAAGACAGAGAATATTGTTTTAAAAAGAATTAAATTGCTACAATTTTAAATCTTCTCTTCTATCTAGATAATAAAATGATCTCGTTTCCCCCATCCCACCCCACTCCCTCTACTATTCCAATTAAGAAAGCAACCGGAACTTCCTAAACAAATCTCCCATACTCAACACTTACCACACTTTCGCTGCTTCTCCCGGAAACATATTCCAACACAGACGGTAGCAGACACTTTCCCTTTCTATTTATCAAGTCCTCCCAATCTTCTCACGTCGCCGGCAGAAGTTTATCGGTATCAGTATTCGTATAGCACCGCTTTTTTTTTTTTTTTTTTTTTTTAGATATCTAAAATTGCGATGAATAGATCGATCGATGCTGTTCGATTATCTTACCACTATTACATATTTATCATATATACAGTCACTGCATTAAACAGACTATTTGCTTACGCTATTACAATACCTTTCATTTAAGAAAACATACAAATATAATAACAGAACATTACGACGCATACACAATACAATTATGATTAATCAACTATCAGTTACATTGGTACGGAATTCCAGAAGTGCAAAAAAAAAAAGAAAGAAAAAAATAAAGAAAAAGAAACTCTAAACATAATCGTCACATTTCAATAAACTATAATAGTACTATTATTATACATACATTTATCATATTACATGGATAATTAAAAATTAATACGATTCCGTACGCTATTACAAAACATTCATCTACAAACCGTTGAAACACTAAATACAACAAAAGAAAGTTACGGTTAGACGCATCCATACTTTAATGACTATCGACCAACAGTTCGCTTCCAGGCATCTACACTAACGTTCTCTTACGATCTATCTGTTCAATGTAGCAAATTTCTGCCATTTTTTCGCTGCTAACGGTAGGTAAAATTTCTTTCACTTCATTACCTTTAGAGTTTAAACAATTTTCATCATTCTTGAACGTAATTATTAGCAGGGAAACCCTACGTTGCCCGGGATTGAATGAAGATCAACATACTCCACACTTCCAATACTTTATTGTCATTGAAATCGGTGACCCCCTCCCCCATCCTTTTTTTTAGTCAAATCGATTGATTGCTGTTCTAGTCGGAGACCCAATGCAGTGCACCAGGGGAAATCTTCACATACCTCCCTACAGCGACTTAGTTCACAATACATTGTAGTCTACATTGCACTGTAGAGAACCTACTGTTGATTTTATTAAATCATTTTTATATAATGACTTGAATTAAAGTTTAAAATGCAAAAATCAAGTATCATGGTTCAATTCTGCTCTAAACAAAAACATTAATTTCGAACGCACCCCTGTCTTATCAAAGAACTTACTGTTGATTTTTTACACCGGACTCTTCTGTTTGTGTGGTGACAAACTTCTTAAATGCAGTTATGATGGTAGGCTGTATAGGGATGTTAAGTTTGGTCAAAATCGGACTGTTCCTTCTTTAATCGCATTTTTTCGGTTATTGATTCTCGATACTTGTTGTAGGCATTCTGATATGAAACCTATCTAAGAACACTCCCAGACACATGAAATACATTTGTGTGAAATTTTTTAAAAAATCGGTTCAGCCGTTTCGGGGTCCATAAGAAACGAACTCACACAGACACACAAAGTGGCTTTTATATATAGGTACAGATTCTTAAGAGTAATTTCTCCAATGTTAAAAACTACATGTCTTCCTATTTATTCAGCGCGTGGCCATAACATTATCAATACCATTTCGGCTTTTCAGTTTTTCACCTTCGGATGCAAAACTCGACGTAAAGTTGTTACGTTCGATGCCTCCGTTCAGTCTCAAAAGACAAAGGATACTCCCTGTAAGGGCAGCTGTGCATGTAATTGTGAGGCAAGGGTTGCGCAATCTCCAGCCACACCTCTTCTGAATCGGCACTGCTTGAGTCCAGTGGCAAGGAGAAGTCCAGGATGATTGGAGACAATGCCGAGATAAGCGGAGAGCACATAAAGCACATGGAAGTCCCAAATGGTCACCCACTTAGTACTGACCAGGTTCAACGTTGCTTCACTTCAGTGATCCGGCGGGAACCGGTGTGTCAATGCAATTATGTCGTTCGTTGTTACGTTATTCCTAAAATAATGCACTTACTCCTTCAATTAATCGTCAACTTCCACAACATTCCAAAGGTCTCATGTATAATACGAAAAGAAACTGGAATCTTTTGGAAGATTTCTATCATTCCAGTTGATTATAGAACCAAACCGGACTCAATGAAAAAAGTTTAAAAAAAAACTACCTGGCAAATATACCCCGTGAACTATGAACAAGAGAGATACAAAACCATTACAATTAAAGGAATGGTTAGAATCTTTAAAAAAGTCTCTCAGATGGAATTATGAGATAGCGGATGAGTTTTTTGTATCCAAGAGGATGCTCCATCACCAGATGGAACAAAGTTATAAAAAATTTTTTTAAATAATTATTGTTTAAACTAGAATGCAAAACAAAACACGCATCATAACTAGGGCTAGCACAACAGCATATTCTTTTCATTGTTTTGACTCTCGAGTGTGTATCCATTGATATCTTATCTGCTTTTCTATGAAAATGAAAAGAATATGCTGTTGTTATAGCCCTAATCATAACATACAGCAAAATTTAAAAAAAAAAATAATAATTTAAAATTAAAAAAAAATAAAACTTGTTTTTCATGTAAAAATATTTTTCCAAATTTCAACAATCAGATTTTAATACGAACATTTTTTTATTTATTTTAGTAGGGACTGGGTGGGGGTTGAGGCTTTATTTTCTTTTTGATGTAAATAAATATTAAAGAAACGAAGATTCTCTGATTCTTTTTGATGTAAATAAATATTAAAGAAACGAAGATTCTCTGAATAGAGGGGTATTATAAAATTAACATCAAATTTAATCAAACTAAATTGATTTTTTTTAACTTACTGGGAGAGGGAGGGGGATCCCCGTTTATCAAAGCCCGGAAGCCACTCTAGGATAAGGGTTAACGAGTATTATTAGGTAGATGGTGAGACAACATGATCAGTAATGGTGAAACTTTGGTAGGGGTAGATTATTTAAAAGGAAGGCTCAACAAGAACCTATTTACATTTGATTTGAAAATGACTGTTACAGTGGACTGGAAAGCAGCCTCATGGTATTGTGTTCCACAGATGTACAGGTCTAGGAAAAAACTCTGCTCATGGAATTTTCATTTAGTTTTAAGCACAGATAGAGAATGAGGGAAAATGTTGATAGTGGTTGTAGCTAGACGAGTATTTGTTGCGAGCACTTTACAAGAGGGACCATAAACTGGAGTTCAGTCGAGCACCTACCATAAAAGTAATGATAGAGCAGAGACAGATTCACAACGTCTCTTCTGTGAGAAAGAGAAAGTACGGAGGCCAAAAAAGGTCATCGTTCACTAAATTTCAATGACGTTTTGTACCCTGTCAATACTTGAAAGATTATTGTTAGGAACTCCAATTCACATGTGGTAACAGTACTCCATCTTAGGACCCTTCGGCTAAGTTTTATTATGTTTTTTTGTTTTTCTTTTCAAAAAAACTTTCTTTACATAACCAACTTTACAGGGCAGTTAACCATTTCTTTGGCTTGGACTATGGGAGCTAAATCGTGTGCAATTTATTTGGGGGGCTTCGTAAACGATTACATATGGTTTTAGTGACATTATTTTCTTTTTGACATGAATAGATATTGAAGAAACAACCGTTCTCTGATTCAGAGAAGAGAGGTCTTATAAAACTAACAATAAATAAATTGATAAACTAAACTGATTTTTAACTATCAAAAAAAAATAAAACAATATTTCTGGAGTTAATTTTTTTTTTGCTTGCTTTTTTTTTTTTTTTTTTAAATAAATTTTTTAAATAACCAACTTTGCAGGCCATTATAATGTTTCAAGACAGTTAACCATATGAAATCTCCTGAGTTAATCTCCTTTCCCGGGCAACGCCGGGATACGAGCAGCTAGTAATTAAATAAAGAAAAGACATAATCGTTTTATTTTATTTAAATAATTTTTAGCTGGCAATTACAATCGTTTTTAAAGAAGTAGAAAGAGTCATATATTTTTCTAAAATGGTATGAACCCTGGCAGACATCAAAAACGATATTATTATTAACAATACATTATACAAATCTATGTAGAAATCACTGTGGAATTTTCATGGGTTCTGCTACTTGCTATTGTTTTTACTCACTAGGAGTTCTCGCACAGGTCATCATCAGAGATTACTCACTGATAATAACAGGTGATATTTGACAACAAGTCTCTCCAGATGTCCAGTATTCTCCATTATTTTCGATACCTTTACAAATGATTTTGCATTATCGCAACAGCCATTTATCCTTGATTTCTTACTGGCAACAACCATTGGTCTTCACTAGGATTTGTGTTATAATAGGCTGCCTCAAAATCTCAGTACTCTTCGCATTCTGCCAATAGAGATCTGGTTATTGCTCTCCCTCCTTTCCATTCTCGTTGACCCTTCACAACTATTTTGTGTTGTGTCAGGTGAGGTTTATGTCGTTTTGGAGAAGGTGGCGCACATTTTATAAAATTTCTTATAGTTTCAGTTCCCTTGGATCCGTGTAATGTTTCTTCCATTTTTTTTTTTTTTTTTTTTTTTGTCTAACGTCTGTTGCAATTTCTATGTGACTGGTTACTGTTTGTAGTTTATGTGTGTTGGTTTGCACATTCAAGGGGTTTGTTTCATTGAGAGTTCAGTTATTTTCGTTATTGACGTCTATTGTATTATCTTGATCTTCCTTTTGATTCCAATTTCTCCTAATCCTTCTTCTAGATTGTTGTTATTATTATTATTATTATTATTATTATTATTATTATTATTATTATTATTATTAACTCACTAGGAGTTTTCACACAGGTTAACATCAAAGATTTTTCGTTGATAAACAACCTGTGGTATTTACAGGAATCTGAGTAACAACAAGTCTCCCAGTTTTCCAGTACTCATCACTTCTTTCGATTTTGCATTATCGCAATAGCCGTTCACCATTGATTTCGTGTTGGTAGCGACCATTACTCATTATAATTTAAATGGCAATAAGCCCCCCTCCAAGATCCTAGTCCTCTTCGCATTCATTCAGCGGAGGTCTGGTTAGCACCTTCTCTCCTCGTTTTTTCCATCCTCCTTGACCCTCATCACTTATCTGGTATGGTGCCAGTTTATGGTGACACACACAAAAAAAAAAAAAAAAAGCGGGGGCAGGGGGAGACTTACACTTCTGCAGTTTCAGTTTTCATGATTCCATGTTGTGTTGTGTTTTATCTCTGTAGCAGTTTCTAAATGTCCAGTTAGTCGCTGTTTATCATGCGTATTAGTCTTTGCATTCAGAGGTTTTCTTTGATATTTCAGCTGTTTTTATTATTGTTATCCGTTGGATCTTTTCAGCCATCCCCCTGATTCCAATCTCTCCCATTCTATTTTCGGAGTTTTACTTCTGCATCTTCACACACTGTTCCAATGCTAAATGACAGAAGAGTTCATCCAAACCTTGAAAGGTCTCATTTTTTTTTTTTATCATGTTGAGTGTCTAGCCACCCTCCTCACCAAACGAATCTCGTGCAGAGTTACCTTGTATGAGTAGCACTGCTCGTCTGTAGGTCAGACGCCCCACGTTGGGAATCATTGCTTCAAAAAAATGTAACAAATCTACTTTGAACAAAAAATAGTGTAATTCTATGAGAAAAAAAAAATTTTTTTGAAGAACTTTTATTATTATTTATTTTGAAAAAAAATATTTGAAGAACTTTTATTATTATTTATTTTGAAAAAAAAACAAAAAAAAAAACACTTAAACCCACTATTTGGTGGGGTGGTGGG
Organism: Euprymna scolopes; assembly: GCF_053919585.1. NCBI lineage: Eukaryota > Metazoa > Mollusca > Cephalopoda > Sepiida > Sepiolidae > Euprymna > Euprymna scolopes. Next base: position 101,465,897 of record NC_136483.1, on the reverse strand, counting down.
GTGGGTTCATGATTGTGACCTAGAAAATGATTCACGGGAATATCTTCTGGGATTTCAAGATATTGATCAAATTCGAGCTTTCTTTCCTATTAATCAATAATTTACGATTAAAACAAGAACAAAAAAATCTAAATATAGAATTTCATTAAACATTTTTTTAATTTATTTTTTATTAAAATTAAAAAACAACATATTTTTATCTTCTTGACATAGTTTAAAATTCTTTTACACACAAATGTTATAACTGTTTTTCTTATTGCATTTTAGTTCAGGTAATTCTCAGAGATCAGGAGCCTCCTTCCTGGAGCTAGCACTTGATTTCTGTATAAGATACATAGATATCATCCCTGTGTTCATTTAAGGTTCCCCTATTCTCCTCAAACGTTGAGTTTTTAAAGCAGTACAAATTATTAACCTTTCTCTCTCCACAACCGACCACTTAATTATGTTGTAGTTTATTTTTTTTTTGGGGGGGGGGGAGATCTTTTTTTTGGGGGGGGGGTCTTGTCGAATTACAGAACGGGAATTTATCTGTTCTGGTGGAGTGGTCCAGCTCAGTGCTTGGAAGTGTGTAGGCATGTCGAGGAGATGTTATTATATTTTTGAATACTATATTATCTATATAGCTATAAAAGTGAGAATGTGTGTGCGTGAGGACATTTCCCTACCTATATACTCAACAAATTTTTGATCTGAAGACTTGAAACTTAGTATATAGAATATTCAGACATGTGGAAAACTTTTTAGTCCATTTTCCATCCGGCAAAAAGGACTGATAATGAGTAAAGATTGAAAAATTGGTACGTGGGGGGTCGTTTATCTGTTTGTCAATTATTTTACAAATGCGCATGTGCGGCCAGAAAAAAACATGACAGCTTCTTTATGCTAAGAATAAGTAGGTTTAGAGATCACTTTTTATAGATTGTGTCAAGCTGGTGTAATGATTATCGTGCTGGACTTGTTATCTTTAGGTATTGGTTTCCCCCAAGGTCGCCATGGGCATGGAATATGTGCCTACATTAAAGATGGCTTTCCATGTGGTAAGGACATCTCCAGAGAGGACCATAATTTACCCTATATGTGCTTCCGGGTTGCACTTGCTCATACCACGGCGTTTATATTTGCCCTATATCACTCCCACAACTACGGGGTTACTATCTTTAGGAGCATATTTGAGAAAATTGAACACATCCTGCCAGCTTATCCTTCGGCCAATATTCACGTCTGTAAAGACATCAGTGTTCACAATGTGGAATGGTTAATCTACTCAAACAAAATAGATGATGAGGGGAGGTTCTGTCACGATTTCTCTATTGCTTATGACCTCACCCAGATTGTTCAAGAAGCCACCTGCGTGCCTGATACTGACAGTCAGTATGCAAGTCTCCTAGATCTTTTTCTCACAACTTGCCCTGAGCTATTTTCATCTTCTGTTCTATCTCCAGTTTTTTTTTTTTTTTTACTTCAGTTTTTTAAAAGGAATTTGACGTTATGTTTCATACTTACTGTATTTCTGTTTATAATAAATAAGAATTCTGCATTAATTAAAATATAATATTTATGCGTATTTTACGGCTGAGCAATGGCGGGCGGTCTGCTAATTTGAATATTTGGTCAGCATTTTTTTGTTGAGCGAAGTGCTTCTTCTATCCCCATTTATTTTACCTTTTCCTCTTCTTTTCTTCTTTTTTTTGTTTTTTTTTACAAGGTGGTCACCACTTATCAAGGCCCGGAAGCCACTCGGGGATAAGGGTTATTGGATGTACACTACGTTAGTGTTAGGATTTGATAAAGTATCTTACTTAAGGGGGCGGTTCATCAGGAATTTGTTTATGTTAGACTGGAAGACATACAAGTTGTATTCAGGTGGGAAACAGGCGAATGGAAGAGAGTTCCACAGGCGTGCACTTCTCAGAAATAAGCTTTGATCATGGAATCTACGTTTTGCTTTTGGCACAGATAAAGAGTGGGGAAAATATTTGACAGTGGTTTCAGCTAGATGGGTGTTTTTCATGAAAGACTAGCGAGGGGGTACCAGGGATTGGAGCTCAGACGAGCACTTGCCATGGAAGTAACGATAAAATAAAGACAGGCTCGCAGCGTCTCTCCTGTAAGAGAGAGGTTGCGGGGAAGAGAAAAAGGCATCCCCCACTAAGTCACAAAGCCTATTTTGTACTCTGTCAAGGCAGGATAGGCTGTTTTTAGCAGCTCCTGCCCAGATGTGGCAACAGTACTCCATCGTTTGATGAACTTGGCTTTTATATAGATAGAGAATTGTATCAGCAGTGAGATATCTTCTGGAGCGATAGAAGGATCCTACCATTTTTCCAACGACCTTGGCAATAGACTTGATGTATGTGTTCCAGTTCAGGTCAGGAGTAAAGGTCAAGCCCAGAAGCTTATCAAAACATGGAGCTTCCCCTATTCATTTCAATTGATACCAGATGTGGATCAAAGCGTTGATGATGTAAAGATAGGAGCTTAGTTTTAAATGCATTAAAAATAACCAGCCACCTCTTCTCCAACTATACCACGCGCTCGAGATCAGAGGAGAGAGAATCAGAAAGAACTTTGTCATTTACGGCCTTTGATGTGTTGCCATAGCTGGTCGTGTCATCAGCATTGATGTCAACGAATGATTTAAGCATGTTCTTTTATTACCTATTCTTTTTTAATTGTCTATTCATTTTAATTGCCTATCCTTTTTTAATTGTCTACCTTTTTAATTGCTAATTCTTTTTTAATTGTCTATTCTTTTTTAATTATCTATCCTTTTTTAATTATCTATTCTTTTTTAATTGCCTATTCTTTTTTAATTATCTATTCTTTTTTAATTATCTATCCTTTTTTAATTGCCTATTCTTTTTTAATTGCCTATTCTTTTTTAATTGCCTATTCTTTTTTAATTATCTATTCTTTTTTAATTATCTATTCTTTTTTTAATTGTCTGTTCTTTTTTAATTGCCTATTCTTTTTTAGTTGTCCTCATGATTTTTCTTATTGATCTCTATTTTCTTTTTACTATTACTTACTTATTTATGCTATCCTTTCATTTTTTTTTTATTCTTTTACCTTCCTATTCTCGAATGCTCAATTCCTTCTTTCTAGTTATATTTCAATGCATTTCATATCTTCTTTAATATATCTCCAAATATAATTTCTTCATTTCTTCATTTCCAATCTAAATGTTCTTAAGCTTTTATATATATTTCATATTTTGCATAATGTTAGCCCTTCTCTTCTTCTCACGAGAAGCATATGGCATCGAAATGCCATGCCATAAAGAGGTTTTGATCTCTTATTGTTTCCTTATTGGTCTGATCATATAATAAGGTATATGTAACTTTTATTCTTATATAATATTTTATTTTATTCAATATATATATTTTTATACGTAACAAATAAATATGGCAGAAGAGTCTCCACAAAGGGAAGGAAGAAATAGAGAGAAAGATTGGAGAAGCTTTAGAGCTGAGACACTATTGACGACACAACCCCGGCGCCCACATATGCGGTGCCGGTGAGCGGACGTTTCACACAGAAAGATGACTACGCCAACACCGAGGGATAAAGCATCTTGGGGCCTCGACTAGTCATCGTCAAGACTGAGGGACTGCTTGATGATGATGAATAAATAATTTTATTATATATACTTTTACACACACACACACACACACGCACGCACGCACACACACATAGTGTAAAAGTGTAAAAATCCTACTTGTGAGACATCCCTTGTTTGAGACGAAATAGGTACATTCCAAAGTTGAATTTCATCGTGGTTTGCTTAACCTGTGTTTGTTAATAGACTTTCTTGCGTGTGGTGCGGTTGCTCAAGTGGCAGAGTACTCAGCTCACATGGATTTCGATTTCTTAGTTCGAATGTGTTCAACTGATGGGCTCAAATGAGGGCAAAACTTGAGTGTTGGACTTCCGGTTTATTGGCTTTCATGGCTCTTGTGAGCTGCGAGCTGCGACGTTGCTTGACTGTGGAAATAATTATATATATATATATATATATATATACTTCAGAATAGTTTTTTTTTTAAATTTATTTAAAAATCAGTTGTTATGGAAACGTGAGATTGTAGGTTTACAAAATATTACTGGCAGTAATATTCTATAAGTTATCCCATCTAAACAGGAATTGCTCGATATGCAAGATATATTCATCGAATTACAATCGATATGCATGATAAATTCATTGAATTACAATTTTAAATTCATTGAATTACAATTTAATTTTTAAATTCACTGAATTACAATTATATATATATATATATATATATATATATATATATATATATATATATATATATATATACACACACACGGGAGAACCCTGGGATACGATGACCTTAGGATACTGTGTTTTTGGGTTACCATATGGAATACAATGTTTTCCGGCCCATGGCTCCAGTATTTGCCTTGCTTTACAGTATATTTTATAATGTTATTTGATTGTATAGATATGTATTATATACTGTACTGTATTTTGTTACTAATTTTTAATGCTGTACGCCGAGGTCCTCCTATATATATACCTATATATCTATAAAAGTGAACGTGTCTGTGTATCTGTGTGTGTGTACTTTTCCCTACGCAATAACTCTGTCAATTTTTAGTCTACAGACTCGAAATTTGATATACCGGGTACTGAGATTTGGGAAAAATCTATGTAATCGGTTTTTGGACAGAAATTTGGCTGCTAAGGGGTCAAAGTTCAACGATTTGACCTTTGAGAACTCTAACAAACTCTTCCGATAATTTTGGGTCTAAACACTTGAGATTTTAGATATAGGTTCCTTGGACATGGATATAACTTAATAACTTGATTTGAGCCCAAAACAATACATTTTAAGGGGTCATAATAGGGGTCAAAGTTTTTAAAAATTGACCATTTTTTTTTTTTTTTTGCTCAGCATACACCTTTAAACACCCTGGCAACGCCTGGCACCCATGCTAGTATATATATATAAACTTAAAAATCAGAAATTAAATTGTCTTTTTTTTTCAGATAATTTAATAATTTGTAGTTTTTCTTGACATTCAGCCTGTAAAATAATTTCGTAATCAAACATTTGAATGCATGACATGGTTGAAAATCTGTTCACGTTTGCCATGACTGCATTCCAAAATCTGCCGATGCTTTATTTTGCATGACTGAGTTTTGCAATGGAAAAGGAAATAAACGATAACAATGTTTGCATTTTAATTCAGGAGGCTGATACCTTCAAACGGTCTGATCTGGCACCACGAGTATATGTGTTTGAAGGTTAGCTTATGATTATAACGATATTTACAGTTAGTTTTTTTTTATGATGTCCATTGATGATTAAATAGCTTTCAGTGGGGTCACAAGCAAAATAAGGTTGGAAATTCTTGTTCCTGACGCGCATCAAACATCCAAGTTCGCTATGATTGCTGTAAGAGAAAAATCGTAGATTTAAAATTGGAGCAACGTATGCTAAACGCTTCCCCTCTTTCCTTCCTTCCGATGAGCTAAAATCAATAAATTCATATTTAGAAGTGATGAGATAGATTTTGACTCAAGTGTTATTCATGAGAATAAGTAATAATAGATTTGATCTCTACTGACATTTGATTCGTCGAAAACAAATTTACTGTTTTACAGTGATGGAATCTAAAAATATAAAAGAAAAAAAATTATTTTAAAAGTGATATTTTGAAGTTCTTAATTTTAATTTAAAAAAAAAAATCAAACTCGTTTTGAAAACTCACTTTGTTATTATTCCAAAAATCTAAGCTAAGCTCAATGAGTATCAGACGTGTTTTATATATTTTTCTTCCAGTATTTCTATAAAGTTGGACTACGTATCAAGAGGTTTTACCGTATATCAACTTTCCCTGAACCATTTCCTATTTTAAACTGCATAGGAAGTAGACGTTGCTAGTTTATCTGACGACCCCGCCAATTACGTTCCATGCTTTCTTATTTCATTTCATTTCCACACAATTTTTGATAAAAATATTGTTTTTACATATAACGTTGTGGAGACGCCCACTGATTAGCATACGTGGGTGAACAATATATAGATAAAAGTATCAAGTCAGCAAGACCGGAGAGCTGTGTTCGAACGCCGGATAGGCAAGACGCATGTGCCGGTTGCTCCATGAAAGACTTTAACACGCCCTCTGCTGGATAATCTTCCAACTGCAGTACAACTGCACCTTTGCAAATATGTATTTTATTTTCGTCTTAATATATTTGTTTTACCTTTACTTTCTGCGTTCGTGTTATTGATATAGACACAACAGTGGCGACGAGGATGAGATTCACCTTCCTTTAATCAACTTGCATTATTTCTATGAAAATATGTTTGTAAATAAACATATATTAAAAATATATGTAATAAAACGCATTTATTTGGAAAAGATGTAAATAAATATAAAATACGATACGTATCAAATGCGTTATAAGCCAAATCACAACGTAATATTTGGAAAATAAACAAATATTTTACTTGTATGAAATTTATTTCGAAGCTATACTCCATCCTCAGTATGTTGTTTTCTTTCTTTCTTTTTTTTCTTTTCTTCTTCCTTGCCATGTTGTAAAGTTAGAGAAAGAAAAGTCTGTGTATAAAAAGCCGTGCGTTGTATCTCACCGGTTCTATTTTAAAATGTTGGAACTGTGTGTAGGCAACGTGAGAATAACGTCAAGGGTGTGAGTTCCATATAGAAACGTTGAATTAATTTGAATAAAATAAAATACACATCAAGTGCAGTTGATGCGTATTTTTTTTTTTCAAATTAAATCAACGTTTCTATATGGAACTCACACACTTGACGTAAATAAATATATTTATTTGAAAAAAAATTGTAAATAGACATATTTATTTGGAAAAAAATGCAAATAAACATATACGAAAAAAATTGCAAGTAGACATATTTATTTGAAAAAGAAAGTATAAATAAATATATTTATGTGAAAAAAATTGAAAATAAGCATATTTATTTGAAAAAAATGTAAATAAATATATTTATTTGAAAAAAAATAGCAGATAAACATATTTATTTGAAAAAATTGTAAATAAACATATTTATTTGAAAAAATATTGCAAATAAACATATTTATTTGAAAAAATATTGCAAATAAACATTTATTTGAAAAAAAATATTGCAAATAAACATTTATTTGAAAAAAAATATTGCAAATGAACATTTATTTGAAAAAAAAGTATTGCAAATAAACATTTACTTGAAAAAATTGTAAATAAACATATTTATTTGAAAAAAAAATTGCAAATAAACATTTATTTGAAAAAAAAAAATTGCAAATAAACATTTATTTGAAAAAAAATATTGCAAATAAACATTTATTTGAAAAAAAAAAAACTAGTTAAAAAATATTCTTATTTGTTATATTTAAAGAACAATATTTTTGATCAAAAACTTGTGCCAAAATGAAATTGTAACACAGCACGGATGGCTATATGCAAATGCATGCAAATAACGTCACCAGTAGGGAAAATTAAAGACTTTAAAAAGGAGACCACCTTAGAGACGGGGATAGTGTTTTAGATCATGTGAGAAGGCGATCACGTGAGGGACATCACAGCAGTAACGAGAGAATGAGGAAATAAATGTTATACAAAAAAAAAAAAAAAAAAGCGAGTTGAAGTTCTTTTCTATTCTTTGTCTCCTTGGTGACTGAGGCTACAACGTGTTGGTAGTCAGAAAACTTTACAAAACGAATCAAACAAGAAAGCATGGAACGTAATTGGGTGGGATCGCCAAATTAACTAACACCATCCACTTCCTATACCGTTCAAAAGAGGAAATCGTCCAGGAAAATTAATATGCGGTGAAACCTATCGCACATATAGGGAAATTAAAATGTCAAAGTCATATTCAAAATGGTATAACAATGATGCAGGGACTCATGGCGTAGTGGATAAAGTATTTGGTAAAATTCAGTTATACTCTTCTGGATGTTGAAGATTCAATGTTCAGTAAAGGCGACACTTAAAATACAATTATGAATTATTTTGGATTTCTACCCAATCGTGGCTGACGAAATGAAAACATGGATCAAATGGAAGGGTTTCCTTTGAAATTCTGTGTATATTCCTGAGTTCAACAAGATACACCTGAAGAAGGGGGAGGTTGCGTTGACAAAAGCGTTATGACAATAACACTCAAGATGAAAACAGTAATTCAAATAATATGAGAATAACAGTAGCTTTCTAATGCATTGATCATGTGTCATTATGCGGTCAGCATACTCAGGTTAACTAATTTTCATATAATTTTGCAAAAGGACATTTTAAACTTTTATTGTTTTTAAAATAAAGTTGTCTTACATAACATAAAATACAAGATATAAATATGAAGAAATAAACGGGACAAAAACGCTTCTGTATAGATCAACAAATTTAATTATTTATGATATAATTTACAACTGAAACCCAATTAATTTATAACGAGAACGTAGTTAATTCTCGTATGTTGCTGTGCTACTCATCCATTTATAGCTGTCTCAATATCGGCTGGCTGAATGCAAGGGACATAACTCTTTTCAAAATGCATATCTATTTTTTATACTAAGGGTCACCGCTTATCAAGACCCAAAAGTCACTCGAGGATAAGAGTTAATGAGTGTCAGGTGGTCCGTGAGACAACAACATGATGATTGATAATGGCAGAAATTGGTAGAATTTGATTATTACAGAAAACGGCTCAACAAGAAAGTGTTTGCATTGAAATTGAAAACCATCATGTTGTAGTCAGCTGGGATGCAACCCTGCGGTATTGTGTTTCACAGAAGGGTAGTTCTAGGAAAGAAACTTTGCTCATAGAGTTTTTGTTTAGTTTTATGTACATAAATAAAGTTAAATTGTTGACAGTTGTTGTAGATAGACGAGTGTTTGTTGTGAATGTTTTATGGGGGGGTAGATTGAAGCTCAGTCGAATACCTGCCATGAAAATAACGATAGAGCAGCGATAGATGAGCAACGTCTTTCCTGTGAGGAAGAGATTGCAGAGAGGAGAGAAGGAAATCATCCAGTAGATTTTGAAGCCATTTTTTTTTATCCTGTGAAGGCAGGAAAGGATCTTCTGAGCAGCTCCTCAGATGTGGTAGCAGTACTCCGTCTTAGGATGTATATGGCACTCATCTTAAATAAGACAAGAAAGGGGCAAGAAATTGTCTCCCCTTTTCAATTACAAAACTGTTAATCTTTTTGGCAAAGAGTATTTCCAGTTTTTTTTTTCAGATCATTTACTTTGAAAGTTTGATTCTCTCCCTTGTCTAATTCATAGGTCATGGGCGTTCAAATGGACCACGTTTATGTTGAGACACTTTATAGCTCAAAGAATACGGTTTTGAGGATCTATCTTTAAAAGGAGTTTTTCAAGATCAAACAGACAAAAAGGCACAACAAACTTATTTATGCGTTTCTAGCGTAAAACATTAATCGGAATTCAAGTAAACCTTTCGGGAATTTTTTCACCCCGGAACCAAGTCATGATCCTCACGTGACCAAGCAAAATAATTAGCATTGCCTCTTTCATCTAATTTGATGCAAGGCAGCATTCTCTGCCCATTATTCTACTTTGTGGAGCAGCTACCAAAGGTAGTGACAGTGTCTATCATATTCAAGACTGAAGTCACTTTAGACAAAAGATTCAGACAATATATATTTGTACACATCTTCTTTTGCATGGCTTGTTGCACTTTGCTATTTTTGCTAATAAATTTGATTTCATTGAAATCGTTCCAGCCTAGGCATAAAGCCACTTGATGTAAGGAACTAAAAGAAAATACTACTTTAAAGTAAAAATAACTAGCCAGCTATAAGTGCCATATGGATAGATTTCGAACCAGAAAACAGTAATTCTTCCTCTTTTGTCAAAAACATCGTTCATAGAATGCAAGGACTAAAGGACAAAATTAAAGAAAACGAGAGTTACGAGTCTGTGAAAAATAAAACCAAGGTCCACTTTCTACTCTCCATCGAAATAGATGTCATAAAAATCAGATGAACCAAACAATTTCTGAGTCAGTCTCAACCTAATGAAACTCAATGACTGAGTATCTGTCATGAAGCAGCAAATACCTACGACTTGTACTTCCACTGTGAGGTTTCTATTAGTATTTCTTGACTCAACTCCTCTGCATTTCTCTATACAAAGTTCGCTACAATAATTCCCAGAATATGAATCACGAGATATTGATTTTGATAGAGCCACAGGAAAGCGAATACCAGTGCTAAATTGGTGACGTGATCGAAGAGGTGAAGAGTATAGCTATAAAAGTACATAATCTCGGTGTTACTAATAATAGCAATACTTATATATATATATACTAGCAAAAGTACCCGTCGTTGACTGGGTTCAAAAACAGCCTACAGAAAATGGACTCTGATTTATGAAAGTATGATAGGTTATGAAAAGGAAGGGTTATAAAGAGATGGCTTCGAATTTGGGGGTATCAAAACCAAAGCAAAATATGATGAAAGTAAAAGTAAAATAGGTAAACCCCATAATTTATTATACCATACCTGTTCACACTGAAACACTTATCGTAATATTCTGTGGATTTATATTAAAAAAACCTTGTTAAACTTTGTGACATATTTCCATTCTATGGAGGTCAGGCGCGGACGAACACCCCATAATTTTATTATACCATATTTCTTCAAACTGAAACATAATTATCAAAGTATACTTTCGCAGATAGATATGAAAAGTCTTTATTAAAGTTTGTGCCTATTTCCATTCCATGGAGGCCAGGCGCAAACGCAGACCCCACAATTTTATTATACCATCCCTATTTAAGTTAAAACATACTTATCAAAGTATTATTATGTACATCTATATCAAAAACACTTGTAAACGGTTTTTTAATTTTTAAATCTTTTTATTTCCATACTTTGTGGACCAGGCGCGAACGCAGACCCCACAATTTTAATGAACCACCGTTCTTCCAGATCAAATATACCCATTCCTGTGTCTCGATACATCTTCTATCATTATATGTAATCAGTTTTTAAAATAGTCAACCATATAGGAGCCTATTCGTGACCAAACACACACACACACATTCAGCTTATATATATATATATATATATATATATATATATATATATATATATATATATATATATATATATATATATGCACACACAGGGTGGAATGATAAATTTGTTCCCCGAAAGAAAACAACACTACAGCTGTATTTTAAAATTTTATTGAAAAAATCAATTTTTTTCCAAATGAATTTCAAAATCAGAGAGCTAAATGAAGGCGACATTTTGACTACACGCCGAATGTGTAAATTTGACCTCTTGTTGACATTTAGTGTGACCACTCTTTTTTCAATACGATATTCCAATCGTCTCACAGCTAGAGATGAAAGATTTCACAAATGATGAGACATAGGTCATTCTAAGTCACCGCACATTTGAGGGTCGTAAAATAAATGAGTTTTTCCCGTTTCTTTATTTAAAGAAATTTTATCGACTGGCGGGCGAATGATGTACGACTTTTAGTCGCCCCAAGAAATTTTCAATCGACTGTGGCGACCGGTCGTGTAAAGTCTCAAAGGCTGCTCGCGGGTATATATCTGACACAGTTAATCAATCGAGAACCACATCACTCTATATAAAAGCATATAAGATATCAACGGATACATACTCGAGGGTCAAAATAATGAAAAGAATATGCTGGTGTCCTAGCCATAGTCATCACTAATGAATTTAACGAGGTTATTTAGAGTGATCAATAAAAGAAGAGAAAGGTTATATATATATATATATATATATATATATATATATATATATATATATATATATATATATATATATTAATCTTCTTTCTTTCTCTTCTTTCATCTTACTTCTTCCTCTTCTTTTCTTCTTCTAATATATAAAATGATCACCATTTTTTCCCTGTAAAATCAACGTATATATCAAAATAACCAAGTATTTCCTAAGATAAATTGATCCGGAACTCAACCATTGTCGCCATGGGTGTTTCTACAAATTATTATTTCGTTTCACATCCTTCCATTTCCTGTTGCAGTTTATCCAGAAAATCTTTTACAAATAGGTACATCTCCCACAAGTAAAGTAGCAAAGCTTGTCACTCTCTCACCAGTAACGTAAATACACCACGACTCATTTTAAATAGGCGACATGCTAATCAGGCACCGTTATCGTTTAACCTCCCGTCACCTTTAATTAACTACATAGTATACTGCACAATAAATACAAATAACAACCGCTCCCTCATTTTTACTTCATTCCCAACATTCGTAGGTTATGTGAAGATCAAAATGAATACCGATAACACAGATCGCCGCTACAAATGAATTTCTGATATCTGTTAAATAAATATATATATATATATATATATATATATATATATATATATATATATATATATATATATATATATATATTTCGAATCTCGCTAGATTCAGCCACTCTGATGAGTCGTGGACGACGGAACACGTGTCAGTGGATAATTATATTTTAAAAAATAATATATATGCCGCTCCCCATTAAAGGGGGTACCAGATTGGTCAATGGGAAAATTATTTCCAACAAGCATTTAGGTAAAAATGCACTTTCGTATAAATACTTGAATTCATTCAAGAAAATATCGCTGACAAAAACAAATAGAACATATATATATATATATATATATATATATATATATATATATATATATATATATATATATATATATATATATATATATATAAGGAAGTTACTTTAAATATTATATTCTTTGTCCAATTAATGCATTTTTGTTTTGAAAAATTCTTCTGAATGAAATTTAGATATAAAAACTGCAATTTTTAATTTGCTCTATCTAATATATTGAGCAATTTTATTTAGCTGTGATTGTCTTGTATAAAAATATTACCTAACAAAAATATTTGGTTGAATATATATCAGAATGAATCTTATGGTTTCAAGATTTACGGCTTGAAACCTTAAAATTCATTAATCTGTGATCCAATTCATCTCATTATTCTGATATACATATTAATCCATATATAACTTAGAATATATCTCATTATTCTGATATATATATATATTAATACATATATAAGTTAGAATATATATTATTATTCTGATATATATATATATATATATATATATATATATATATATATATATATATATATATATATATATTAATCCATATATAACTTAGAATGGGTAATTTATGATTCTTTGTGATTTAAGAAATACGTTTTGGATGTCTATAGGCTATGTTTTCAACTCAATTTTTTTTCCGAGTTGGTTTGGCGAATATGGTTGTACCTATTTACTATGCCTCCCCACGGGACAGAGTTAGACACCAGGGTCGTTTTTTAACGTGGAGAAAAGGTACAAAAATAAAAATTGTCTCAGTCGTGAAGGATTTCTCCTCCGCCGAAAGAGAACAAGAAATGGAAGTGCAGCATCTGAAGAACAGATACTACACTTTGATCTTGTCCCGAGGCGAATATGGTTGTAGGTCCAGATAACTTACGTCTGACACCGATGTGGATTCCTCAGACACTTTCAAGGAGACTCCCTGGTTTTCTGTAAACCTTCATTTTTATTATTTGTCACTATTCGCTCTCCTCTCTCATTCAGATTAACATATTTAATTTAGTAATTTTCGTTTCTTCTCTCTGTTTCAGAAAGGAAAAACAGAGAGAGAGAGAGAGAGAGAGAGAGAGAGAGAGAGAGAGAGAGAGAGAGAGGGGCAAATCGATTTCCTTTCTCTTTTAGTCTTTTCTTTTCGCAGAATGATAAATTCATTGCGAGAATATCTATCGGTAATTCGTCAGAAACACCTTAGTTGTTCTTCGTGCCCTTCCATTTTTTACCAGCTGGTCTTTTCAACGCTGGGGAAATTTGTGAGAATCCACTAGCAAGGTTGGTCGACTCCGCCCGGGATCCATAATATCAACACAAAATATATATCGTATATATAATAGTTTATTTAAAGTCATGAAAATTTATTTACCATGAGAAATTTTACATACTATATAAAAAATGTTTTTATTCTACGCGTCCACTTTCCTTTTTCAATAATTGTCTTCATGCGCTTCTTGAAACTCGTACAAATTGCTTGGTTGTTCGTCATTAAAGTAAGAATGCAAATATAGTCCCAGTTGGCCATGATGTGGACTTGTATCTCGTTATCCGCCAATTCCTTGTGGAAGACAAAGAAGGTAATACGGCGTCCTGTCAGATTTGTATCTAGGCTCAAACTGATAGGTATTTTACTGCTAAGCTAAGACTTAGCATAATCACGTTGACACACCGTTTCTTGTTAGGTCACCAAAGTTAAGCAACGTTCAGCCTGGTGAGTACTAAAATGGGTGACTATTTGGGAATTTCAGGTGCTGTATGTGATCTCTGCTTATCTCGGCATTGTTTCCAATCGTCCTGGACTTCTTTTTGCCACTGGACTCAAGCAGTGCCGATTCAGGAGAGGTGTTGTGCAACGCTTGCCTCACAATTACATGTGCAGCTTCCTTTACAGGGGCTATTCATTCTTTTTCGAGACTGAACAGAGGCGATGATGATTTAAGACTCGGTAAAAACGGGAATGGGTGAAAATAGCATGCTCCAAGTGGTTTATTGTGTTTGGTTTACCAATGTAACTTTACATATCCCCCCCAAAAAAAAATAATCTAATGAAGTTAAATCGTATGAACAAGGTGGTCAGTTGACAGATCGATTTTGTGAAATGATTCACTCATCAAATGTTTATTTCAGTAAGTTCATCGTATCATTTATGATTTACAAACGCTGCTCGGGTGTAAATCACTTCATGATGAATTGCCAAACCAAACTGAACTCAAAATAATCGATAGTTGCCAAATCTACTATTAAAGAAAATTGAGTTGTCAATTTAAAGTTCACCGCGTCTTAAAAAAAAAAAATAACGCCCTGTGTGCGGGTCATGAATATGACTCCTTGTTCGCCATCGTTCTCATGAGTTAACCTGAGTGGAAATTCTCACTGTCGACCTCGACGACAGAATACCTATTACTATATTCTGAGTTTTAGTTAGAGATAGACAGAATTTCTTCCATTACTAACCAGCAGAGCAGTATTAATGAGGGAGGAGTATTAGATAGATTGAAAGATAACTAGTTTGTATTAAAAAATATAAGACAATTTTGGCTGGCTACTAAGGGAGAAGAAAAAGACGCATGGCTATTTGGAAGGTGTGCTTGACAAGCGCACGAGTTTCCTTTGAAAATGAGTCAGCCGAATTGTCGATCCTAGTGATAATTATTGCAACACAACTGATTGTGGCTAAAAACAAAGGACTGCTATCTGACAGGAAAGAGAAAGAAAGCAAGAACATATTATGTCGTGTTATAAATACACGTCGGCGACTTATGTATGAAATCGAACATATAACTTTTTCTTTCACCTAAAAATTTCGTGTCAAAGTTTTATTTTCTTTGCGAGTCTCTAAATGCAACGTTTGATCCATTTTAAACGTAATAGCAACGATACATTTTGTAACATAGCGTGGGCGCGCGTATGCAAATGCATGCGAAATGACGTCACCTGCAGGAAAAAATAAAGACTTTAAAAAGGAGATCACGTTAGAGACAGGGATAACGTTCGAGATCACTTTAGAGACGTGGAGGATGGTCAAGAAGACGATCACTTGGGGGCGTCATAGCAGTAACGAAAGAATGAGGAAATAAATATCGTTGTACAAAAAAAAAAGAGTTGAAGTTCTTTTCTATTTCTTGTCTCCTTTGCGGCTGAGCATACAATGTGTTGGTTCCCGGACAACGTTATAAATGGAGACGGATGAGAACTCAGATGTGGAGAGAGTATATTTGGCTGGTGTAGCTATTGAGGCTATTCAGAAGTCTTTTTTTTTTTTTAACCTTGATGATACCATTATAGCACAAGATAAGCAGATGATAGTATGATTGCAAGACTTTGACGTGGATGAGATAAGTTATGGGGATTTCTGTTTTGATCAAACAACAGTGTGTTACCACTGCCGACCAAGAAAAGTGTTGCATGGAGAGAAATGATATGAGAATGATACCGTGGATGTTTAATTGTGAGTCTTAAATATAGGATTAGATCTGATGAAGAAGATTAAATCTGAACAGTAAAGGAGGATGTTTAGGGAATAGAGACTCCGGTAGTATGGTCACATTGAAAAAAAAATGGTTTAAATTTTTGGAGGTTAGGAGATAGCAAGGTCAGTTGGGTAGAGGAAGGAGAAGAAAAACGTAGGATGCAAGAGAAAGAGGGATAAATAAAGACTTGACCAGAGATAGGTTAGTGCAGCAGCACTCATCTAGTTAGGTAGAACTGGCTTCCTCGAAAGGAGGAAGTGTCGTGAGAATGTGAAATTCACAAGGAGTACTCAATCATTTGTATATCCTAGTCAGAAGAGATGACTTCATTAGGTTTGTTGCACTTTTTGCAAGGTAGGTATTAACATCATTCTATATACAGCGCCTGGTATTCCAAAATGGTCATTTTTTTTTCTGGTACTGACAAGACTCAACGTTGTTTAACCTTTGTGATCTAGCGAAAGCAGGTGTATCAATGTAATTTTGCATTATATAAAGATAAGTTAAGTTGGATGTCAATTTCTAGTATATGCCAGCTTGTAAAAGGAGGTTAAACGAGCGATGACGACAATAACGACGACGATGAAGATGATGTGGAGGAGGAAGACGGCGGTAGCGATGACAATGATGATGAAGAGGAGAAGGAGGAGGAAAATGACGATGATGATGAAGAGGAGGAAAATGATGATGATGATGACGCTGATAATCCATGAAAACCAGTGTCATGTGACGATTTACGCGTCTGTGATGACATGCCACAAAATTTCTACGTTTACTTAACTCCGTTGAGGAGTTTCTCTTTTTCAATGCTGGAAAAGAAAAATCAATAACGTTGTTCGACACAGTTCATTGCCACGAACTTTTCTATTCCCGTATTTTCTTTAATGTAATACTGAATCACGAGATATTTAATGATTTAACACGCATCGATTATTAGTTCAAGAAAACAGTCAACAGTTCTGAATAGGGGAATTGATAAAAAGCAAAAAAAAAAAAAAAAAAAAAAAAAAACGACAGGCACTCGGTAGAGTATATACTTCCACCAACACTCAACATTAAAAAATACATAATAAATAGATTAAATTAACCTAGGAATAGACTTTATGTTTATTATTATTATTATTATTGCAATTTTTTTCCAAACTTTTATTCACCTGCAAACAAGACCCACTGTTACTGAGATACAAGGGATTACTGTAAAGTATGTACTTTGACTACAGCGGCATTCTAAGTGGAGAGTTGTGCAGCACGATGTTTGTTCACATTACATTTAAGTTTCTGCGTGTTAGTAGTAATGAAAGCAGGGTGCAGGAAGGAAATTCCAAAAGCTAGAAGTTTGAGAAAAGAAACTATAAGAGTAGAAAGCCTTCCGGCATCTAGGGACCTCTTATATATATATATATATATATATATATTAGTAACAATATGTTCCACCATCCGAACACGTATTTCTGCTTGTATATATAACGAACGACTGCTTCACCACTCCCACCAAAAAAGAGGCGGTAATGCATGGGAGGGTGGTCTTATACTAACAGATCAGATACTACACTATGACCATCATCCTAAAAGGAGGTAATTTTTGGAAGGATGGTATCATGACGAACAAACATACACTTCACTTCCCTTCCAAAGGAGGAGACAATCCCTGGAAGGGTGGTCTCATGGCAACAGAACGGGTACTTGCTACAGTACGCTCACTTCAAAAATAAAAGGAGGGGGTAATGCGTGGAAGGATGGCCACAAAACAGATTCTAGACTACCACTCCGACACCAAAAAGGAGGATTGTTACAAACAAACATATACTACATAACCCTTCAAAGGACGAGATAATGCCTGGAAGTAATATTTCATGACAAAAGAGCAAATATTACACTACCTCCCACCCTCTCATTTGAGCGTTAACAGTTGGCACAATTAATAGAAGATATAGTATAGTTTTGCATTCATACAGATACCATATATTCAGTAATAATGGATACTTTCGGGTCCGTTTCCAGGAAAGTATAGGAAACCAAGAAACTCCTGTCCCCACCCCAAACTCCACATTCCTATTTAAATCCAAGATTGAATTTTCTATGAGCATTGGCGTGCTGACGCCCGTTTTAGGACTCGGCACATCTAAAAAGCAATGTTTAATCATTGAACAGATTAGCCTTCAGCATGCTGACTCTCTTTATGACTCGACATTTCTAAGAAACCCGGATGTTTAATCTTTGGGTGTCTTAACCCGTGTACAGAAATCAACACACTTTCTTTATTTATACGCATATCATCACTCAACCGGACCAATCACATCTCATCAAAGAGCTGCAATAATACAGTCATCAATACACTTTAAAAGGAGTGTTCATGAAGAGAGGCTAAAATAGATCCTACCACCTGTAACAATTTAGCCAATAATATGCAAAAATGAATAAAAGCTGTTATAAAGACAAACGCAGGACATGCTAAATATTAATTGTTGTTAAAAATAAATTAATTAATGTTTACTCCACTATTCTTAACCTGTAATTATATATGTTTGAATCATAACTTCGATTTTTCATTAGCACTCAATAATTTTACCATGGCTGTGTATAATATAAATATATATATATATATATATATATATATATATATATATATATATATATATGTGTGTGTGTGTGTGTGTGTGTGTGTAACAGATGAGCCCAAATGAGGGCGAAACTCGAGTCTTGAACTTCTGGTTCGTTGACTGTCATGGCTGTTGTGTGCTGCGAATTTGTTTGGTTGTGGAATTTATTATATATAATCTCTCACATTCTGAAAATCACATATATATATATATATATATATATATATATATAATTATAAAACTCAAATGACCTTGCAACGAGTGATGTAACCCACTTTCCGGTTTACAACATCCGGTTGTGCATGCGCGCATAAACATTAACCCATAACAACGTAAACAAATAAACACAAATCGCTTCTTTTGCAGATTTTGACCTGCGCACTGAAATATTAACGTTATTATGCCGAAATTATTATTTAACATGGGAAGAATACAACTATTCTTTATTACAACTATACTGTCGCTATTTGCTTACAACTAAACAACTTTAACCCGTTGACAAACATAAGAACAATTGTAGTAAAGCCAATACTACTACTACTACTCTACTACTACTACCACTCTTTATCTGTCTCTTTTCCTTCCTTCCTTCCTTCCATCCCTCCTTCCTTCCTTCTTTTTTTTATTTTTGTGTGAGAACGGTGAATTTTATTGACACATTTACTAGTCTGTTTCAATATTAGTTTTATTTTATTTTATTTATTTAGGTTTTATTTATTTTTTATTTTTTGCTTCAGGTTTTATTAATTTTTTTTTTTTTTTTAGATTTTAACTTGGTTGAAGGATTCCAATATGGGGTTTTCATTCTTATATTTCTCATCGGTAGGTGCATGTGAGTTTTTGCTGCTAAATGACTTTCGTCGGCGTTCGATTCGTAGGAAAATCATGTTTAATTTTCGATTTTAGAACGATTATTCGGAAAAATAGGTAACTTTACACGAATAGGGAGGATTTTTCTTTTTTCATGTTTGAGTGATCCGTCCGTGATTTTTCATTTTAATATACTTTCATAGAAATATTTCTGTTATGTCAAAAAGAAATCTATTTACTTTACGTCACAAGTGTCACGCTCATACATGAATTCCATAGCTAATATAACATACTGACCCAACGGTCACGGGTAGTCTAATATATATATATATATATATATATATATATATATATATATATATATATATATATATATATATATAAAGCCATAAAACAAAAAATAAAAAGAATGAAATTAAAAAAGATAAACAAGCATACAATATCAATAATACAGTTAGGAAAAAGAGAAATAGGCGCAAAAAACATGTTTCAGTGAACATATATAAAATAATATCTCTAATGAATTTTTCAAAATAATTGATAAGAACCCCCCAGACAATAGATTAAGTAAAATAATTAATAATAATACAGTTAAACTTTCATTCTCAACCTCTGCAAATTTAATTAAAACTATAAGTTCAAATAATGGTAAAATTAACAAAATAGTAAATAATAGTAATATTGAATCAGGTGAATTAAATATTGAGAAAAATGTAACTGTATAATACTTAATGAATGCCCATTGGAAGACAATTGCTTAATTTCTGGAATTGTATACAGATGTGAAATTAAGGTGGATAATAGTAAAAAGATATACCTAGGGGAGGACTGACTACAGTTTTAAGGACAGATACTAAAACCATATTGTACCATTTAACATTGGACCAGAGA
>NC_136483.1:101418000-101440500 GCF_053919585.1 Euprymna scolopes | reverse complement strand
GCCCTGTTAAAATACTGTTAAAAACTCGCTCAATATATGTTACCGTGACATAGGTTGACATATATTCGGCGGGTTTTTAATAGTATTTTGTATAGTTTTTTATTTATAACACCTTTTCCCAAACTTACGGTGTTAAAGAGGGTGTGAGACGCCATCTTGAATTTTCCAACACATAGGTAAACACTGTATGTTTTTCGAGCTGAATAAATATATTACATTGAATAAAAACACAAAAAATATATCCAGTTAGGTAGAAAAGTAACTTATCTTTCCTTTGATAACATTTATTTATATATTTGTTTTTGACTATTTTTTCGAATCTATGTGTACAGTAATACAAACCCACGATATGAATAATCACGTTGTTATATATATATATATATATAAATATAAATGAGATTATAGCAGTTAAAAAACATTTTTAAAACACACACACACCTTTTTCAAAGTGATCAGAAATCGTATAAAAGTAAAAAGGGTAAATTTTTACTTACTTTCCAACTTAATCACCTTTAACGTGACTTTTACAGTTTTTTTTTAAATGGAATTCATTTACCGATACAAAAGAAATGATAAGTAAATAAATCCATAAATAAATATTATAAATGGTTTATTTTAATACTTGCCAGGATGCGGAGGAAAATAAATGAAGGGGGAGGGGAATAAAATAAAAATATTTTGGAAACAGAGTAAGTTTGAAAGAATTGCTTTGCACAGAAAGAAATTAATGAAAAAATAAAATTAAAATTTCTTTTCTTTCTTGATTTTTTTTTAGTTTTTTATGAAAAAGGAAGTCAAAATTAAGACTATAAAAAACAATTTTTATTAAGAGCGAACCTCAGTCGTCAGGTCTGTAAAAAAAAGACGTGGAATAATAAATGTTTTCTAATACAAATTGTTTTTACTTATGTGTTCATTTGTCTCTTTGAAGTTCGTTTGTTTAATATATCGGTTTGCAATATAATTTTGTCATTCTGTCAGACTCAAATTTTAAATCTATATATCTATAAAAGTGAAAGTGTGTGTGTGTGTGTGTGTGTGTGTGTGTCTGTGTACATTTCCCTACGAAATAACTCTGTCAATTTTTAGTCTACAGACTCGAAATTTGATATACAGGGTACTGAGATTTGGAAAAATCTATGTGATCGGTTTTTAGCCAGAAATTTGGCGATTAAGGGGTCAAAGTTCAACGATTTGAGCTTTGAGAACTCTACCAAACTTCTCCGACAATTTTGGGTCTACACACTTTAAATTTTAGATATAGCTTCCGTGGACATGGATCTAACTTAATAACTTGATTTGAGCCCAAAACAATAAATTTTCAGGGGTCATAATAGGGGTCAAAGTTTAAAAAATTACCCTCTTTTTTTTGCTCAGCATACACCTCCAAACACCCGGGCAACGCCGGGCACCCATGCTAGTATATATATATATATATATATATATATATATATATATATATATATATATATATATATAACCATGGCTAATCTGCACATGGTTTTATCCACAGAAAGCTATTTTACTGTATCAAAGATTTTCAGTGCCAAGACCTAAACACTTGCTAAAAAAGCATTGTGTTATAATGCTTATGGATGTTTTAAATTTTCATTATTGATTGCCCAGATTGGTCAGTTCTTCTTTAGAGGGTTATGCTTTATGCTAAGTGTCAATCATGTATTTTTTTTTTTACTAAAGAGCTGAACACACGGGTAGGGAGCAAATGTAGTTATCATCCCCCAGACAGCTGTTTCGCCGTATCACGTTTTTATACTCTTTTCTGTGTGTCTTTCTGACTTTGTTTCTTTTTCCTCACTTTACCTCTCTCGCAAAAAAACTTCGCCTATCATCCCTCACCACCACTGCCACCCCAAAGACTCTAACTCCTTACCACCTCCGAGCAAGCTTAAAAACACACACGCACACATACACACACACACACACACACACGCACGCGCGCGCGTCGGCTGCTATCTCGCTTTCTTCCGAAGTTACGCGATCTAATTAGCCTACAATTATTTTCTATTTAATCAATTTGTTATTCATCGTTTCAAGGCTTTGATTTGCGTTCATTTTTTTTCTTCTTTTTTTCTCCATTTTTTACTTTTTTATTTTAATGTTGTGTTTTGTTTTGTGATTAGTTGTAGTTCGTTTCCTCTTAGATTGGTGAACATTTTGTAACATGTTCACCAACCTTAGAATAACAGAAGTTTAAAAGAAGAAAAAAAAACGTCGCGCTGTTCATAAAACAAACGGATTAAACCTTGTATATATACCGGATATGAAATTACACAGAGAGAAACGGGATTTCGGCTGGTTCTACAACGTTGATTAAGGAATCTCCGCGAGAGAGCTTGTAGTCAGATTATAGATATATCCTGTACTAGCAGGGAAACCCAATGCTGCCCGGTATTGAATGATAATCAAGGAACTCCCATAATTGTATTGCCCTCTAAATCAGTAAAATCGCCCACTTTTCAATCAAGTCGATTGATTATCTGCTCTAGTTGGGGGCCCATTGGTGCGCCGGGAGAGGGCTTCACATTCCTCCCCGCAGTGACTTAGTCCACAATGCATTGTAATCTACATTGCACTGTAGAGAAACTTCTGTTGATTTTATAAAATTATTTTTACATATATAATGGTTTGAATTAAAGCTTAAAATGCAATAACCTACTGTTGATTTTATATGTCGAGCCTTTCGGCTTGTGTGGTAATAAAACTTCTCAAATGCACTTGGGATGTTAGGCTGTGTAAGGTGTTAACTTTGGTAAAAATCGCATGTTCCTTTTTTTATTGGATTATTTCGATTATCGATTATTGAAGCTATCCCAATAATAAAAAAAAAACTATATGAGAACACCTAAGGTACCTTCGTGTGGAATTTTCATAAAAATCGGCCCAGCTGTTTTCGAGTTCATAGGGAACAAACTTACACACACGCAGGTAACGTTCCTTTTATATAATAGTAGAGATAGAGATAGATATTGATGCAGCAAAATGAAAGCCAACCGATTTACCCGTTCAATAAATAAAATAATCAACCCCATAGACAAATAGATTCACTAGACTTCTCTCTATTTTCTCCTCAAAAATGAAAGGCGCAACTACTTGATTTTTAATGAGGTTACGAGCACCCTTGGCAAAATCAACTTCATTGGTGTCCATTAGATTCTACTATTCTTTCAAGATATGAGTATCGTCTTAGCCTAACCTACAGTCAAACCAAAGAAAGGTAGTAAAGAGCATGCCCATCTCACTCATAGCTGCACCTGAAAACATCGGTAAGCTGTTGGTCATGTACCATTCTTCAAATTATCTATATAAATAAAACAGTTAATGTATTCATCTGTGTGTGTCTGTGCGAAAATATTTAACCGATCTATATTGGTCGAATATTATTATTAGAAAAATAAAAACAATTAGATTTTGAAAAATGTGTATTTACAACTTGGGATGTTTAGCCAGTAATATGGGCGGAAATTAAACAAAGTCGATTTGGGAATTTTAAAATAGATTCGAATTTGTTTAAGTTAGATTTTAGCTGGTTTGGTCTGCTTTGCTGACGTGGTAGTTGGTTGCCAGAGATCGGACTGGTAAGTTGGTGAGAAACGTGTTCGCGAACAGACGTATGGACGACTTTTAGAAGCGGACAGGGTAATGAATGAGGAAAATGTAGAAAGAGACTCAGCGTGCCAAACTCCGATAAGGGAATCTATAAGACGAATAAAACTCATGTCAAATATAACTCGTTGTTATGGGGTTTTTACGAGTTTGGACAAATAAGAAGGTATGTGATTCCTTTAGTTGGCGATAAGCAGATATATTATCTTTTGATTGCAAAAAGTTGTCTGTTTATGTGTCACGTTTATTAACTACGTGTATCTGTGAAAAGCAGCCGGACACACAATGAACATTTCATACACATACGACAATAGAAGAGCATTAGACGATACACGAATGCAGACACGTATATGTACAAGACACACGTATATATATACGCTCATCGGCAACACAACATGAGATTACAATGATTGTTTTAGCATAGATCAATGCACTTATTAATATTGCTGTGGTGTCCACCTTACGGATAACAACGAATTCTTTCTCTTACTCTAAAGACTGAGAGAATATGTCTCTCGGCGTTATGCACAAGTTACGCACATTTGGCAGTCGGACTGACGTACAACCACTTCCCTTTATTTGTTACATTTGCTTTTCCGTTCAATATATTTAGATTCTCACTAAAAAAATAAACGAGTTGTGCATTTCTTCCGGATCCAGACTGGTCAACAACAGATACCCATCTAAAGATATTTCCCAAAATCTCTCTCTCTCTCTCTCTCTCTCTCTCTCTCTCTCTCTCTCTCTCATACATGCAAATGGAGTCAAGTGTGAAGAACTTGAGACTTTTCACCATTGTTTAACGGAATGAATAATTTCAATCAGAAATATGTGAGAAGATATCTGTTAAAGATTAAAAACATAGACAAAGGAAATATTAAACATTCCAATAGGAAATAAATAAAATCGTCACAGAGAAAAAGAGTCAGTCCATCAGAGAGAGCGAGGCTGCGGCATGCGTCACCATTTCTTCACCGCCTAACATCCGATAACCACGCACCCCACCGCACCTTTCAGAAATGTCAAAACACAGAATAACAATTTTTCACAGAAAAGTTGATTGTCGGAGTGAAATAAAAACAATAATACATTTTTGTAGATCAACTGTGTTGTGATTTTTACTTCACTGTCAGTGTATGTATATATTTTGTGCCAGCGACAGTGAATACCGGAAAAATATCCAGTAAATAAAACTTTATTTAGTAAATCGTTATTTTTATTTATTTTTTTTCCATACACCAAACATGGATATAAATATCGCTAAAACATCCGCTGGGTCATAAGCTTCGTTTCGGTACCTTATTTGCCTGGGTGGATTGCCTGTAGGCTGAGCTAAACCGCGTCACACACACACACACACACACGCAGACAGACAGACATTAGGAAAATTTATAAGATTCTTTGCTGCCTGTCTTTCATGGTAATCCTTACCGAGCGAGGTGTTCTAATTCAGAACCGTATCCATGCTGTTTCTCGAATAAAACGTTTGATGTATTGCCTTAACTTTATGTGCAGTCGTACAGACAATAGATTGCAGTTTCTTTCTGTCCGAGCAGTACCTATATTGGGCGACGGTCCTGACCATTGTACACAGAAATATCTTCTGCTCAGCACAACGAAATACGAAACCACGAACAAAATTGAATGAATGAGAATTATTTCTGTTGACAGTAGTGCTTTCTCGCTACCCAAGAAAAAAATATATATGAGCGAGAGAGAAAGACAGAGATGGGTTTCCTGATAAACTTATATTTAAAAAAATGTTATTTGCTCCGCGGAGTTCTTTGCAAATATTTTGATATCTTCACTCGGCCTTTCAGCGCCTTATTCGTTCCACATGCTGCATGTGCAGTGGAATTTCATACGTGCATACCTGAAATAACTTTTATACATTCTGTGTATTTAGACAACGATAGGAATGCATATAATTTAATTATAGCCTTTTCTGCCCCACCCCAGCTCTCTCCTCGGAGCATCACCCCTCTCTCTTCCTTGCTGCATTTTGTTATGGAATCGCCTGGCTGTTTAAGTTTCACTGTTTTTTCACGGTTACAAAATACGAAGATAATAGTATCATAAAATAATAGCAGGGCGTGTAGAAATTCCACGGTCTATTAGAGAAAATCGATTTGAATTTTACCATTTTATCTATCATATACACAGAATAGTCGGAAACTAACTCCTTATTATGAAGAGTTCGCCTTTTATCTCTGAAATATAATTCTAAAATACATGAATATGATAAGAAAGTGTGAGCAGAGGGTTTTATTTGAAATCCATTATGGGTGCCAGCATTCGCAACCAGCTCCTGGTCTGTGATGCTTATGATTAAAATAACATCGTGGGTACTCATGCTTTAAGTTAAATAACATTTTCCTTGATCTGTCATGCTTATGTTAAAATGTCATTTTCGTTGGTCTGTCATGTTTCAGATTAACATAACATCGGTGGTCTGTCATGCTTAAATTAAATAACGTTTTCCTTGGTTTGTCATGCTTAAGTTAAAATGTCATTTTCGCTGATTTATCATGCTTTAGGTTAAAATAACATCGTTGGTCTGTCATGCTTAAGTTAAAATGTTATTTTTATTGGTCGGCCATGCTTAAGGTTAAAATAACATTTTCGTTCGTTAGTCATGCTCAAGTTAAAATATTATTTTTATTGGTCTGTCATGCTTCAGATTAAAATAACATCGTTAGTCTGTCATGTTTTAGTAGAAATGCCATTTTCGTTGATCTGTTATACTTACGTGTAAAATGCCATTTTCGTTGGCCTATCATGCTTGTGTTTAAAATAACATTTTCGTTGATCGGCCATGCTTAAGTTTTAAATAGCGTTTTCATAATGTATAAACTAAAAAGGACTCTATGGCAGGCTTTAAGAAATTGAATGTAACTTTTTTTTAATATTATCACGCATTTGAATATTAAAATTTAAGACATTCAAAACGATGTTTTTGTTTTCTTTAAAATAAACATTTATTTACCTTAAAAATATGAAACAAACTCTCGGCCCGACTTTTTTTTTTAATCATTACTATTATTATTGGCTCAAAAGTTATCAAGGATCTCTCCTTGAGAACAGCCTGTGGTGTTCCCTAGAAGCTGAGTGACAACAAGTCTCCCCAGATTTCCAGTAGTCTCCACCTCTGTCGGTAGTATTTGCAAATAAATTTGCATTATCGCAACAGCTGCTTGCCATTGATTTCTCGGTGGCAGCAGCTATATATCACACTGGAATTTGAGTGGCAATAAGCCTCCCCAACGTCCCAGTTCTCTTCGCACTTATCCAGCGTAGATCTGGTCAAGCTCTCTCCTCGGTCTTTCCTTCCCCCTTGACTCTACTTGGCTGTTTGGTCTCTTAGTGGGGGGGGGGGGGTCTCAGTGATGGTGATAATGGGGTGGGGGTGGGGTAGAGAACTTATAGATATGCGACTTCAATGTTATTATTATTATTATTATTATTATTATTATTATTATTATTATTATTTGTTAACGGACATTTTGGAAGTCTCATCAGATGCAAACACGCGGCTTATGTAATAAAGTAGAGGAAATAAGATAGCACTATTTATTTATTTATTTATTTATTTATTTATTTTACACTCGCGAATAATGCATGTCACAAATTCTCAATGCGTAGAGATATGAAAAAGCCGACTGATTGATATCCATAGAGACACGTAGGGCGTAATTAATATAGACGTGCAGAATAGCTAAGCGCATGAGTGTCTCAAAGGACCTTTGATAGAACTAGTCTTGTGATAAAGAGATGACCACATATCCAGGAGCTAATCTGAACAAAATAGGAACAGTGGACGAACGAATGTTGTTGTTTCGGTGATCGAAATAAAAGAGGAGAGAGAGAGAGAGAGAGAGAGAGAGAGAGAGAGAGAGAGAGAGAGAGAGAGAGAGAGAGAGAGAGAGAGAGAGAGATTTTTCAATTTAATCATTTGATTGCCTGCTCTGGGTGGGAAACCACTGTGGTGCACTAGGAAGAAGCTTCACATACCCCCTCGCAGTGACTTAGTCCACAATACATTGTAGTCTACATTTACACTGTAGAGAACTTAGTGTTGATTTCACAAAATTATTTTTATACATAACGGCTTGAATCAAAGTTTAAAATGCAAAATTCAAGTATCATGGTTCACTTGTGCTCTAAACAGAAACATTCGTTTCGAACGTGCTCCTGTCATACAAAAGAATTTACTGTTGATTTTATGTGCCTGGCTTTTCTGCTTGTGCGGTGATAATGACTTGAATTAAAGTGTAAACTAAAAAAAAAGTCAAGTATCACGGTGTAACGTGGGTAACGTCGCAAAGGAACAAACAAATAAAACAGAAATAAAAATTCGACTCGGCATTTTTTAAAAATGCAAATGAAATGCTTTTATTTGTGGTTCTTCCAAAACAACGCATTTCATTATATTTCCAAAGTCTTTTAACACACACATGTGCTTTTTAAAAGTGTCTGCCATCTCGCACTGACGCTAGCTAGGACTTTCTCGTCCTCGTATTCACACGTCCATCTTGCCCATTTATCATTTTACTTCTATCTTCGACCACATAGAGTATTTTTCTCTCCGTTTCCTGTGACGCAAGCTCACGCACACTTGCTAATTTGCATACATGCTGTAACGGTTGCTGCTGCTAATATTTTCGCTAATCAGCTATCCTTCTTCTGCTTCTGATTTTCTCACACGCGCTTATACGCGCTCTGACACAATGGTTCAGTTGTGCTTTAAACAGAAAACATTAATTTCGAATACGCCTCTGTCATATCAAAGGACCTAATGTTGATTTTATATGCCGGGCCTTTAGGCTTGTGTAATAATAAAGCTTCTAAAATGAACTTGTTTTGTTAGTCTGTATAAAGGTGTTAACTTTGGTCGAAACCGCCGTTCTCTCTTTCATCAGAGTTTTTCATCGATTATCGACACTTATCGAAGGCATTCCAAAACAAAACTAAGAACATTGCCAGATACATAAAGTACATTTGTGTGGAATTTCATAAAAATCAAATCAGCCGTTTCGGGGTCCATAGGGTACTCTCTCTCTCTCTCTCACACGCATACACAAAGTTCCTTTTTCATAGTAGAATAAAATAGAATAAATAGATATAAATGTGTTGTATTGTTGTATCATAAAAGGCTACCGTCGTGTGATCGTCTAAATGTTGCTGTCTATTTGTGGTATATTCATATCTAATTGTTCATATGCAGTTGTGTGTGTGTGTGTGTGTGTGTGTGTGTGTGTGTGTGTGTGTGTGTGTGTGTGTGTGTGTGTGTGTGTGTGTGTGTGTGATACATGTATTTTGGACATACCTTACTTCATGCGTCGTTGGTCTTGTCCGCCTGGAATTCATCTTGTTCTTGGAGGGGAGACTGGGATATTCATTCACTCCAAGACGATGAATGGTTTTATATATATTTTTTATGTACCTTCCAGATGTCGATCGCAGAAGAATGGAAAGTGAATGTCTTTGCCTGCATAGGTCTTATTTTCACACACGTCAGCGTCCCCCTCCCTCAATGAATGGGAAGGGACGACCTGTTAAGCCGTCTGTTCTTCTCTACGTCCAAACCCAAACTCACTGACTCCAGCTAACCTGATCACATAACTCACGCAGATCCGATCAGCTGACCCATACTTCCGGTAAAACGTGTTTACAATATGAATTACCATATTTCTTTCTTATGTCCGACCTATTTCCTAACAAATGCAAGTTAAACCTTTCACTCTTAAGCGTTATAAAAATTAACAAATCCACATTCTTATAATAATCCAAACTGCCTGTCCCAGTTTTGCAGTAGAGTTTCCAGCCTCATTTTTCCGAGAACTATCCGATTTGAATATTTTAAACCAAGTCTGCGTATGTACCCATGCCAGCACTATAAATTTACGGATCTTACTAATTTTCAACCACCTTCACCTAAATAGCAGCGTTATAGCAACTCTAAAAAATTTTCTTTTTTTTTTAGGAGGGAAGGGGAGGTAACCATTTTCCTCTAAAGAAAAAAAAATGCCAAATTTTGAAACTCGATGGAATAAGGAAATAATTCACTCTATCTTGTATTCGTTGTTCGTGAACAATAAATTGTGTAATTTTTAATTTGCATAATTTAATTCCCTTC
Organism: Euprymna scolopes; assembly: GCF_053919585.1. Taxonomy (NCBI): domain Eukaryota; kingdom Metazoa; phylum Mollusca; class Cephalopoda; order Sepiida; family Sepiolidae; genus Euprymna; species Euprymna scolopes. Next base: position 101,430,740 of record NC_136483.1, on the reverse strand, counting down.
ATATATAAATGGGGGTGGCTGTAAAAATTATTAATACTTATTTGAAAATATTATAGCTATAAGGCGCCTTTAAAAAATTGAAGTTGACCCTTTTTTTTAATGAATTGAGAAAAAGCAGCCAACCAGCAAATATGGATCATTCCAATCACCTGCTGTTGAATATTCTCACAAATGCTGATTCTGACGGCCTGCCCACACGGCTTAATTGGTACTTAATTCTCTTTCATTTAAATGTTAAGTCCGCAAAACCACGATTGGCATTAATGACTGGGTTTGAGTCTTTCGAAAAGCAGTAATTACCACTTCTCACACTGATGATTGCAAAAGGCGTGCGGTTTGAGCACTATAAAAGTGGTGGACGAATGTTTGTTTAAGATAGACATTAGTGGGGGTTATTTACGGGCGCCGCTTCCGTGGGTCGATGGGTAGAACTGCCAACTGTCAACGCGATGGTTCTAGGTTCAATCCTCGGCTTGGGAAAGGTGCTAGTCTAGCCGCACTGATGAGTTGTGATACAACGAAACAGTAGGGACATCGGCTTGGGGGTCAGCTGGTTGGATGACCGCGCTGTCGAGATGAAATAGGTCTATTCTACAGCTTGCTTTCGTCGCGGTTTGCTTGATCTGAGTTGGTTAATAGAATTCCTTGTGTGCGGAGCGTTTGCTCACTTGGTAGAGTGCTCGGGTTTCAAATCCCGGGTGCGGATATGTCTGACTGATGAGCCCAAATGAGGGCGAAACTCGAGTCTTAGAATTCCGGTTCGTTGGCTGGTTTGGCTCTTGTGGGCTGCGGCGTCCTTTGGGCTGTGGAAATAATTGTATATAATCTCACATTCTGAAAATTATATATATATATATATATATATATATATATATATATATATATATATATATATTGTTTGGAATACTTTTAAATGGTATAATATTTACAATTGTCTAAACAGTTATAAAACAATGGTAATGCATAAGAAAATACACAATATGATGTTCTCATTTTATATTTTGTTGTCTTGATTTTTGTGAAAAATATTATATGTGTGCTTGATTATGAAAACCCATAATCATGAAGTTTAAATAATTGAGTCAATTAATTTTGATTTTAATTTTATTGGTATATGAACATTACCGAAATTTTAATGTATTAAAATTATGGTTTTAAAAAATACTAATAAGGTATATATATATATATATATATATATATATATATATATATATATATATATATATATATATATATATATAGTGCTGTTTCGCTGTTTCACAGCTCACGCTAAGTGTAACCCCCTGTTTCCTCTTCTATACATATAAATATATTGAATGTTCCTTTGTAGTTGTTTTTGCACATCTTCTGTAAAAACATTTTTTGAATATTTGTGGTCCACAAGTTTTTTTGTAAAACAAAAAAAAAAAAACTATTATGGAGTGAGAGACAGACAGACAGACAGGAGTTCAGCGAGGGAGAGAGGTGGGAGGGAGTATGAAGAGAGAGAAAATCCTTTATTTTTTCCTCAATTTCTATTGTAACATCAAAAGGTTTATACTTTGGTCCGTCTCCCCCCCCCTAACCTTACTCTAGGGTCCTCTGCTAAATAAAAAAAAAAAGGGGGAGAAAGAACAAAATAAATAAATAAATAAATACAAAAAAGTAACTTTTTAAGAAGTAAATAAAAACTATATATAAATTAACGCGTTCTCTCTCTCTCTTTCTCTCTCTTTCTCTCTCATTTTCTCATTGTTTATTGTTTTGTTTTTTTGTTTTTTTATCTAAAACAATTGTCTTTAATTTCCAAGGGAGTTTTACTCGATTCTACCTAACCCGTTACCTAACCCCTTTTATTATTTCACTCTCAGTCATCCACAGTCAATTTTTTTTTTGTTTTGTTTTTCACGACACATTGTCACTTTTCTTTTAAATCTTTTTTTTTTTTTTTACATTTTAACTTTAATTTCTTTTGTTTTTTGCTTTTCAAGCATTTGATGATTAACAAAAGACTTGTCCCTTCTCTCCATCCACCCACGCACATAAAAAACCAAATCGCTATGCCCTCCCCCACACACACACTTCCTCGAAGGGGAAAGAATGGATGAATGCTAATTTGTCAACAGATCGGCTTGTTCTACAGAAAACAAAGGCAATTTAAATAAAACAAAACAAACCAACATAAAAGAGATAAACAAAAACAACAATAAAAATAAACTCGAATGGAATTGGTTCGGTTGAATGTCTAAAACAAATACCAACTGAAACAATTCCTTGGAAATCTGTTGTTCCCTCTTTGAGAAAGAAAAGTGCATCTAGAATTCCTTTAATGAAACTGTTTTTTTGAGAAAGGACCTTCAAATTCTGTTGATCGTATTCATCAACGTATTTGTGTGTGTGTGTGTGTGTGTGTGTGTGTGTCGATGTACACTCTTTGTGTAATCTTCACACACACACACACACACACACACACACATGTATATATGAAAAAAAAACTGGAATCTTAAGATCTCTATCATTCCAATTATTATAGGTACAACTGGACTCATGAAAAAGAATTTCAAAAACTACCTGGCAAATATACGCGGTGAACCAAGTGCAAGAGAGATTCAAACAATTGCACTTAAAGGGACAGTCAGAAACTTAAAAAGATCTCTCGATTGAAATATCTGAGTTAACGGGTGAATGTTCCATCCCCAGCTTGAACAAACTGCTTAGAATATATATATATATATATATATATATATATATATATATATATATATATATAATAAAAAGGAAATTAAAACTGTAAGTTGAACTTTACAATCAAAATTTATTGTTCGACTGAATACTCCAAAAAATAATTTACAAAGTCCTTATCTCGCGGAGTTTCAAAGACTGCTATTCTTATTATTCTTTTCATCAAAGGACATGAAGAAATCAGCAAATTGTATTTGTAGCAATGCTAGAATTTGCTAGTTAAGGCATTAAGTGAAACCGCAATATATTGTAGTTATAAATTGGCAAATAAAAAAATGGAAAAGTGAAAAAATATTGAATATGTAAAAGACTAATATAAAAACAAACCGCGCATAATATTTCAGCTTGAATGAAACTCCTCTCGAGTTGATCCAAAATGCAAAATAGATAGAATGTATTTCAAGATAAATCCAATGTGACGATGCATATAATCCGATTAGAAATTATAATTTCGATTTTTTTTATTAGTGCTCCATAATTTTGATTATGGCCATATATATATATATATATATACGCGCGCGCGCATGTATATAAAACCATATTCAAAATTATGGAGCACCGATGAAAAATCGAAATCATGATTCAAACTTATATATTTAAAGGTTAAGAATAGTGGAGTAAACATTAATAAATCTATTTTAACAACAATTAATATTTGACATGTCCTTCTTTTGTCTTTATAACAGCTTTTATTTGTTTTTGCATATTATTGGATGAAATGTCTCTGCTCCTCTACGGCGAACATAAACCGTTCCAGGGGCGGGGGGTCTGAGGAAAAAAAAGAATGAGAATTTGCTACAATTTTTGGATAGATGTTATGGATGTGTATTCACATATAAATTTCAATTGTTCCTTTCAAAGTTTAGGAAATAGAAGCTATTAACTTACCTGAAAGTTACTTTCGTCAGCACAAACAATTTTGGCCCAATCATCAGGTGTTCAATTTTCGTGTTTTTTTTTTGTTTTTTTTCGCAAATTCCAGTCGGTTTTTCTTGTTGGTTTCAGACACGTATGGCTCCTTCTTTGCTTTGCATTTTTTTTTTTTTTTTTTGGATCGAGCTTCTAATAGCCTTCTTCTCGTTGTTCGAGGTGATATGTTTTTGTTTGCATACTTCCTAAGTTCAGCAACAGCTCTGAAGAACTTTCTGCAAGGGATGCTCTTTTCAAAGATTTGTCTTCCCTGGCGGTTGTAGACTTTTTACATCCTTGTCCTTTTCTGTTTTTTGAAAGACTTTGTTTCCTTGTCCATTTTAATAGTTGTTTAAACACTCTTCCTTGAACATTCCATCTTCCTGGCAATTTCCACCTAAGAATATTCTTCACCAAATAAAGCAACAATTGTGCCATTTTAATCTCTGAAAACTGCTTCTTTAGAGGAATTTTAAATTAAATATATTATATTTAATATGCTATATTATAGCACTGGCATTAATCAAATATTACATGGAAAATAAGAAACAACTTTTAGTATAAGAATGAATCATTTTGAATATTGGAATGAATTTAGTATGAAAGTCAGCTAAAACTCTTGAAAGAGGCTTTAAAGCAAGTAAATGCTACAATCTACTGTTAAATAGTTTACATTTGCTCTTAACTGTTCACCGTACAATTCTTAACCTTTAAATGCGAAAGTTTTAAACTATTAACGAAGTTTTTTTTTATAGGTGGTCCATAATTTTGACCATGGCTGTAAAATATAGTAGACTACACGTGACCCGTTAGGTCAGTATGTTATATTAGCTATGGAATTCATGTATGAGCGTGATACTTGTGACGTAAAGAAAATAGTTTTTTTTTTTTTGACATAACAGAAACATTTCTATGAAAGTATATTAAAATGAAAAATCACGGACGGATTACTCAAACATGAAAAAAAAAATCGTGTAAAGTTACCTATTTTTCCGAATCGAAAATTAAACATGATTTTCCTACGAATCGAACGCAGACGAAAGTTATTTAGCAGCAAAAACGCACATGACTCTACCGATGAGAATATAAGAATGAAAAACCCATATTGGAATCCTTCAACCAAGTTATAGAAACTTAAAATCTAAAAAAAAAAAAAAAAAAATTAATAAAATCTGAAGCAAAAAAATAAAAGCTAAATAAATTAAATTGAATTAAATAAATATTGGAACAAATTAGTAACTGTGTCAACAAATTCACCGTTGTCACACAACTATTTTGTATCTTGAAATGTAAACAAAAAATAAAAAAAGAAGGAAGGAAAGAAGGAAAAGGGACAGATAGAGAATAGTAGTAGTAGCCTTGGCTTTACTACAATTGTTCTTATGTTTGTCAACGGATTAAAGTTTAGTTGTAAGAAAATAGCGACAGTATAGTTGTAATAAAGAATAGTTGCAAAACACCCCCACTCTTCCCATGTTAAATAATAATTTCGAAATAATAACGTTAATATTTCAGTGCGCAGGACAAAATTTGCAAAAGAAGCGATTTGTGTTTATTTGTTTACGTTATTATGGGTTAATGTTTATGCGCGCATGCGCAACTGGATGTCGTAAACCAGAAAGTGGGTTGTATCACTCGTTACAAGGTCATTTGCATTTTATAATTATATAGATATATGCAGAGTGTCTCAAAAATGTATTCACACTTGAACTGTTATCAGCATTGTCTGGACAATAAGGTTCATCAGTTTGGATATTTGCGAACATGATTCTGCGTTTGAAGCTGTTCATAAACGTCATTCGAAGTGGGAGTACAGGAGAACATTTTTGGAGACATATATATATATATATATATATATATATATATATATATATAAGAACCAGATGCTTTGAATAGCAGATAAAAACTTTATTTCTCTCGCCTGAAGAACGGTTGTTTTTTTGATAAACCAATTGCTCCAAAACATTAGCATGTTCAGTGTAGCGAGTATGGAATATTTGTCCGTATAATTAATAATTATATATATATATATATATACACACACACACGAGGGGCATGCAATGAGTAATACCCCTGACCCACTTCCCATAGCAGTAGAGCAACGAAACTTGGCACAGTTATTAGTCTTTCTCTACGTAGGAAGCACTCAGTTATGCATTTCTCCCATCGTTTTATGCAGCTCTGGAGACCGTTTTTGTAGAACATCCCAGGTTGGTCCTCCAACCACAACGTGACTTCAGAAATCAAGGCTGCATTATCTGGGAAACGCTTTCCTTTCAAAAACAACTTCATGGCTGGGAAGAGGCGAAAGTCAGAGGGTGCAAGGTCAGGAGAGAGGGATGATGGGGTAGGATTTCATAACCACACACCAGTGCTTCTGATCTGGCGACATGCGAGTTGTGGACCAGAGCGTTGTCCTGCAGGAGGAGTGTACCTTTGCTGATCTTGCCCCGCCTCTTGATTTCGATAGCTTCTCTTAATTTCCTCAAAAATGAAGCATAATAGGCTCCTGTAATTATGGAAATCTGTCATCACTACTCCGTCCTGGTCCCAGAAGACTGTGAGCATGACCATGCCATCTTTGGAGGTGGTGAGTCCAAGTACTTCCACTGCATTGACTGGGCTTTGGTCTCTGGATCATAGTGTTTCATCATGTGTAATCAGTCTTTTGAAAAACTTTGACTCATCTTCTTGGCACATCTCCAAATTCATCCTCGAGCACTCAACACGTTCTTGCTTCTGGAATGGTGTGAGCAACCTGGGAATCCATCTGGCAGACACCTTATTCATATGCAAATGGTCATGAATGATAGTTTCCACAGACCCTGTACCAATCTTGACATCTTGGGCTATTTGGCGAATAGTGATGCATTGATCTTCCAAAATGGCAACTTAACGGGCAGATGCCTCATCAATGACAGAAGGGGGGGGCGACCAGGTCTGGGAGCTGTTTCTACAGACTTCCGGCCATCTTTGAATTCACGATGCCAGCGTTTTACAAGGTCATATGATGGGGCATTATCACCATGTTTCTTTCATTTCATCAAAAGTGTCCTATGGTGTGCGTCCTTTCAAATACAAAAACTGGATCACTGCTCGACATTCAACAGGCTCCATTTCACACCTGACTCAATTCAAACACCTGTAAAACATAAACCACAATTAGTTCAAAGTTGTAATTTGCCACATAACCCGTAGAGATATAAATCATTGCACATGCAAAATTTCAGCTAGATCAGACAACTGGAAGTGGGTCAGGGGCATTAATTATTGCACGCCCCTCCTATATAATCCCTCCTATTTTAAATTTTAGTTGTTAGAAATTAAGGGACCGCTTCTTGGGGCTAACAGTTGATCTCTATATGAAATACACAGATAATCAAGTGTTCCATTAAATTCTATTTTACATTTCAAATGTTGAGTTAGTGAAAACAACATTTATTTTCCTCTCATTTATTGAGCAGTTTTAACTCTGTTATAGTATACCTTTATGATCCTTTGCTCCTACTGGATTCTAGGACAATAATGTATGTAATTTAGTGAAGTATTCAGGTTCGTGCTGTTTTACAGGCAGTGTGGCTTCTCTATATAACACAGTATGCAATACCTATACTAAAGGATTCTTATTTGAACTTCGAATACTATGTTATTTTTTAAATATTTAGTCAGGGTTTACTTGTATGGTGAAGTATCCTCATGCCAGGCTGTGTTGATTAAACCCTCGTACAGACAGATATTAGACACGCGAGGATGTAGTCTTATAGGCATTCAAGTTCTCTACTTTTTTATTATTATTATTATTATTATTATTATTATTATTATACTTTAGTTAGGTTTAATAAATCAAGGGAGATAACTCCGTCCTGGAGCTAACACTTGATTTCGTTATGATTTAAGTTTATATCTAATGGCTCTAAGACGTTATTCCCTTTATGGTTGCTATCTGTATTTCGTGCCAACTTGGTTTTCCAGGGATTGTTTCCAAGTATTTTTTAAGATTTTGTTTTCATTAGGCCAATTGCTCCTATCACAACCGTTACAATGTTGATTTCTTTTCTTTTCCATGCCGTTTTTAAATAATTCTTTATGTCCTGATATTTTGTTATTTTATTTTTTTCACGTTCAACTCTATTAAAGCCATAGTCATTTGGGACAGTGACGTGTGTGTGTGTGTGTGTGTGTGTGTGTGTGTGTGTGTGTGTGTGTGTGTGTGTGTGTGTGTGTGTGTGTGTGTGTGTGTGTAAAACGAAATTGGTTATGGACATTTGGACAAGCGAGGTGACATACTAATAGAAATAAGGGCACAAAAACATCAGTAATCTCGACTAAGATGTTCCGGTCGATGAGTTCGACCATATTCTTTTGATGATGTATTTAATAAGAAATAAAACGCAACAATTTTATACGTTGTAAAAAAAAAAAAAAATCCGGAGTAGGGAACCACAGTAGGAAGAAGGTATGTTACCTTGTTCGTCAACATTTCAATAATCAATTTAAAATTTTATTTCATATTTATTCCCTCTTTTGTGAAAATGTACGCTTCTGCAAATATTTTTGAATTTTTTATGCATGCTAATCCTTTTAGATTCAGAAGCTGGATATTTGCTAAAACATGACAACAGAACATATATAAATAAATACCAATTTTGCTATATACCAAAATCTAAGGTTTTATTCATCTTAACAATCACTTTTTGTTTTCCAAAATAAAAACTTCAGTAGATTTTGCTAATATTTACTAATATTAGTACGTCAATATTGGATATTTCTTCCGTGGACTCATCAGAAAACAGAATTTTTTCAACAGAGAAAACTGCATAACGATGTAATAGGTAAAATTCAGAACAAACCAAAACAACTCACATCGTACTCTTTTCAGTGGGTTGCCATTTTGTCCTCTCACTTGCAGTTTTATTAAATACTTTATAAGCAAAATATGATTTCGCATTTTGCTGATTCCTCCCTTCCGATGAGAAGGAAAGTATTTATTTCGAAACTCCGCAGATTAAGGACAATCCACTTCTTTTGTGTTTCGTTTTTGGGAATTAAATAGGTTTTTTAACTCTTGTTAAAGTGTTTTTGATTTTTAAATATGTTTTATTAACTCTTTGCTTATATATATAAACAGTAAAAATTAATGATAAAATAAAAATTAAATAAATTACAATATTTATCAATCCATGAAAAATTCAAACAATGAATTATGATAAAGTAAAAAAAAAGAATTTTCTGTATTATGATTTCGTATTTGATAACTGATTAAATATTGTAGTTTATTCAATTTTTATTTTCATCAATTTTTTTCTTGCCATTTTTAAATTTCTGTATCTATTTTATTGAGATCCCTATTATTTCGATACTGTCTAATATAAAGATAACCTGTGTAATTTGTACGTGTGTGTATGTGTGTCTTAGTTGACCCTGTCCGATGACATTTTACGTAGACGTTATACTGTAAAATTTTAACTGAAAAATAAAAAATAAAACTCTAATTTCTGAAATAACTGATACTTAGTTTCTAATAGTGATGGAGCGATTCCAATATTTTTCCTGAATCCAATACAATTACCGATTTCGTTCTAAATTCCCGATTCCAATTCTTTTAAATACATAGAGTTGTTTGGGGGGAGCGTTACGGTAAAAAAAAAAAAACTATTAATTATGTACATATAATTTTCTAAACGTATAAATGCACTTATGGAGATGATCTATAGTTTTGTTTTTTTGTTTTTTTTTACTGGTAGCTTAAACTTAATAAATGTTTATCATTTAATCATTAATACGGCCCATAGAAAATTAAGTTTTAAACAACAACCAACAAATAAAAGCAATGAAAAGCATTGTTTTTTTGGTATCGGAAAATAGGTACAAATTTTTCCGATACCGATTCGGATATCCCCAAAAGTTCTGATTTTTTCAATTTTCGAATCTGATTAGATCAATCGGCCCAACACTGGTTTCTAATATTCAAGTTTCAAATCGAATAGGAACAAGTAATTTTAAACGCTGAAAACGTTCAAGGAATATTAGTGTCTTATGGAACATCGTATTGGCTTGTTAATATCACATTCTAAAAATGTTGCTTATTGTAGACTATATTTTATTATTATTCTCTCATCACCGTCGTCTTTCAGGACGATTCACCTCCGAATCTACACGACTTCTCCAGTTCTCCCGATCTCGCATTCGTGTACATTCATAGTGAACTTTCGGTTGCGCATTGCATAAAAGCATGGGACGCTGCTCCACATGCACTTCCACGGTTCTCCGCTAACTAGAGCTTGCGTGCCTTCCCATCGTCTATTTAATCTGATCATCTGCGAAGACATGTTGTTCTCAGATCCACAACATCAGTTTGCCGGTGAGTGCAACTGGAACTACTGTTACCCAAGGAATAACAGGATTGATTATCGAGGTTTACTCCTCTAGATCCGCCGCGTTCTGTTCATGCCTAATCATAATAACAGGGTAACCTCGAGAAAGATGTGGCTCTTCACCACGCACGGACGGTCATTCGCTATGGAGAGGCTGTGTATTGCGCTTCACATAACGTTGGAATGCATGGAAACGTCAATGGACGCCTGATGGCCAATCGAAAAGGTACTACTACTCTGCGTAATATCCTTTCCCCCAAGGAATTAGTATTTTTTTTATATTTAAATATCCGAAGATAAGTTAAAAATAAATATTTCAGTCTTTACTTTCTCAAATGTTGACATTGTAAATACATAAATAAATAAAATAAAAACAGTAGAAATATCTTGAAAAAAAAAAAACAAAAAAACAGTAATGGTGAATAAAAGGAGAGATTAACTTTCAAACATACCGGAAGTTGGCACCTGCGTCTCTAAATTCAGGTATGGAAATACAGAATCGATATAATTTCCTAATATATTTTATGTTTTTTTCTTCGTCTCATTATAATACAAAATATAAAATATGTACACTTTTTATTAATTATTTTTTTTAATCGCATATCTTATATATATATATATATATATATATATATATATATTAATCGCATATCTTTATATATATGTGTGTGTGTGTGTGTGTGTGTGTGTGTGTGTGTGTATAAACATATTAATTAAACAGTTAAAACTAAAAAATATGGCATTCATAGTTTTTTCATGTTTCTGTAAATATATTTTTAAAAAATCTTAAATAGTTTAACAAATTTTTTATCAATTTTTCAAAAAAATTTTTAATCGTATATCTTTTCAAATAACTGTTTATTTAAGTTCATGTTATATATTTTGTTAAACTATTTAGATATTTTAAAAATATATTTATTTACAGAAACATGAAACAAAACTATGAATCTGTCATATTTTTTACAATGTTAACTATGCTTAATTAAGTTTACATACACACACACACGATTAAGAAATTTAAAAAAAAAAAATTTGATAAAAAAGTTTACGTATTTTTTATATATTTTTATTATAATGGAGTAAAAAAAAAAAATAAACAAAAAATATATTTGGAAAGTGTATCTCTAAATTTAGAGACGCTTCTTGTCAACTTCCGGTATGTTTGAAAATTAAGTTCTCCTTTTATTCACCATTACCAAGATAACTATCTTTGTACTAAAAGTCTTTATAAATATGAGTGCAAGATGGCGGGGTAGGTGTTATTCGCTCTTTATGAATAACTAGCAAAGCTACCCAGCATTGCCCGGAGCAAAAATGTAACATATTTCTCTTAAGACTTCTATCTCGCTATCTCTAGCCGCCTCTCTATCTTTTCCTCTTCCTGGGGGGGGGGGGGCTAGAATTTACTTCTGTTGTTGCTCTGGTGAGGAAATCTGGTAAACGTTAATACAAACAACAACAACAACAACAAAAAAAAAAAAAAACTCGTTGAAATCGAGTAGCAAAATTACATTTTTCTTTGTAACTAACCCAAAGCAATGTGCGATGTAAAACACTGACTCAGCGGATTTTTATTGAGCTTGTATGAAAGAAGCTATTCAGCAATAATGTAGGAGAAAAAAGCTAACTTTACTTTATATATTAGAATATGTTATCTCTTACAAATGGAGAATTGGCATCTGTCTGAAGTCAAAACTATACTTTTACTATTTTCAGTGGCAGAAGAATGTGTTCAAAGTTTGGCAGCGTCATTTATATGCGTTCAAAATACTAGAGTCGTCCCAAAAGTAAAGCCTCCTACGTTTTTACTCAAAAAGTTGAAGGGCTACGATGACAGGAGTGGTATCATTAAAACGAGCGACTGTTTGTTCTCCAGGATTTATTTTTCTACATAGTCACCACCATTCTCAATGCACGTTTGCCAAGAATTCAATGATGCTTCTCTTGCTTCTAACGCACGTCCATTATAAGGATTGCTTTCTTAGTCTCACACAGTTAATATTTGCAGCAGAGAGAGGAAATTTTCAGATAATGAATGCGTAAGTTCAGGCATCATAACAATGCAATTTGCAATCTGTTTTGATCTGTTCGGGTGGAATAAAAAAAAATGAGAGACATTACGTTTGGAACGACCCTCGCACAAGCACGCCATACGAAAAACCAAGTAACAATTCTGAGACGGTAAAGAATTCAAAAAATCATTTATTGTTTACGAACCTGAATGGGTTGGTTATGAAGTGGTTCCACAAGAACATGTATAACAAAGTCTGAGTACGAATTGCGCGCGCGTGCGTGCGTGTGTGTGTGTGTGTGTGTGTGTGTGTGTGTGTGTGTGTGTGTGTGTGTGTGTGTGTGTGTGAAGAGAAGTTTTACATAGCATGAAAAATTTGGATACTTAAAAAAATGATGGCGGCTCATATTGTGGTGATTAACAACGATGGAATTGCAAAATATTTCACGTGTTATAACGTTCCTACTTGAAACTAGTCAGCTAAAATTTCGGCTATGAGTGTCATTTCCTAGAACCGCAGCCCAGAGAAGAGCTGGCTTCTAAATCTATAATATAAATCTCACCTGTCTGTTTAAATGTATGTATGTATGTATGTTTGCCTAAAACTTTCGACAGGGGCGACAGATTTTCAAGAAATCAGTATCGTTTGGAAGATCGACCCTTCGGACGACAAATATCGAAACATTGGCTAAAAACATTAATTCCTCCAACTTCAGCTGGACATT